>NC_090253.1:37626893-37719393 GCF_037325665.1 Littorina saxatilis | reverse complement strand
GAAGCCGCGCGAAACGATTGCAAAAATATTTGTGAATGCACAAAAGGATCAAACGCCGAGTTGAAGAAGAAATAAGTGCATGTATTTGGCATCACGTAAATACAAAAAAGATGTTAACCACGATGCGGTGTTGAGTAATATGTATAGCCAGCTGTTACACAATCCTCACGCCGAAAATAGCGGAAACTGAACGCCACGAGATTCAATCCTCTCTGGAATACTCGGCCTGCCATTGTTCTCTCCAGCCCGATCATACATTTTCACAGTATCATACGTATAAACATGTGTTCCTAGCCTACATGATGATGCCTTAAGCCCCAGTCTGTCTCAAATGGTTCAAAAAACGATTTAAATCATCTCATGAAAAAACAGTGCTACCTTATCGAACACACTTGCAATAGCATTTAAAGGGCAGCTGTCGGGTTGTGGCTCTCAAAATCTGTTCCTTAGAATGAGTTATCATGTAACTGAAACTATACTTAAAAGTTACTTGGTGATTTTGACAGCTTGATAACACAAGTCCGAAGACTTTAGACATGCTACAATGTTTTTAATCGAAGAAAGTTTGCATTCTTGGCCGAGTCAATGCAGCCCGCTCAAAAATTACTTCCCTTGGACGCGTGACGTCAGCCGCGGAATCGGCCGGGTTGAACGGTGCTCTCTTTATGCCGTGTAATGGGCGCAATCGGGTTGTCTAGTCAAGCCCTCAAGCATACTTCACGGGTAGGTGAAGAGAAACTTAGGATGGGGTGACTTCTCCCAGGCCAAAATTTCGCAGTAAAAAACGGAGTTCATAGCATGTCTTCCGTCCCCCTCCTGCTTTTGTTCCACTTGAACCCTGTTTTTGTTCAACTTATTAGCAGATATTGTCACGCGTCGAGGAACACAAACACACACACACAAACACACTCACACACAGACACACACACACACACACACACACACACACACACACACACACACACACACACACACACACACACACACACACGTGTTATCACACATATACACAGACACACACACACACATACGTGTTATCTCACATACGTGTTATCACACACACACACACACACACAGACACACACACACACACACACACAACACACACACACACACACACGATAACCATCACAAACACAGTTTGACAAATTCATCTTTGATTTTTTGCGGCCGAACCCCCCTCCCCCATTTTCCACACTAGATCCACTGTTTCATCTTTGTCTCCGTCTCTCTTCCCTTTATCTTATCTCGTCTATCTACTTGAGTGAGTAACTGAAGATGTATTATCATCATCTCTTTCCTAGATTTTCCCACCGACAGAGTTGGCTTTTGTCTTGAATTCAGTACCTCACACGTACACGGTAATTGGTGTGACACCTCAAGCGGACCTTCTTCATAAGTGTACAGTGTCTGCTGACAAGGGACACGAGGGTCTGTGGTTGAGCAACTTTATGGTTTAACCGGGTGGACTGGAGGAGTAGCAACAGCATGTGAACCACTTTAGAAATGACTTGTAAAGGTTGCAGTCGGTCAGATCAAAGAAGAGAAAATGGGAACGTGGGTCTTGAGAAGATACCACCATCCTAATACTTTACTTTGTGCAATAATCAATCACGCGTACAGCATTACAGATGTCCAGCTGTAGTCTACATTGTACTGTAAACTTCACAGCGGCCTTATCGGCTTCCTCGAGTGACGTCACAGCAAGGCTAACGCTGCGGCGTCTTTCTTGTGCTGACAGAGTTGTCGGTCGCGGATTTTGAGTCGTTTCGGCCTGCCAACTGCTTCGTTTTTTTGCGGATTGTGAGAACTAGCAGAAAGTTTCACGCATTTTAATGGTTTCAAACTAATGATGAAAGTGTCTTCTTCTGGACCAAATCAACAGTCTTTAGTTGAATCAACTCGGAAAACTCTTAAACGCGTTTTTGCACGCGACTCCGCGCATTTTTGAGACCAGGCAACCCGACAGCTGCCCTTTAATAGCATTAAATGAAACAGTTCGTTTGAATGGCTATTTAGCTCGCGTAAACCACACACCAGTTTTTGTGGTTTATCTAACCCCAGAGCCATCGTGAACTCGTGTGATCCACTTTCCTTTTTTTCACAATTTAGTCGTCAGTTTGTGATTTCAATGCGACTCGCTGTATCTGCAATAGCACGTTATTGTCTACCTCTGAATCTAAAACGCAACAAACGGCCAACTTTTCGGCGGCGGTTGTCAAGCGCTATGCAGAACATTCGTAAGCTACGGGAAACACGAACTTGCGTGGTACGCTTCCGGGCTCCCTTTTTTCAAACTTTCAAAACTTCGAATTGTACTGATCTTGTCTTGATGAAAAAAGAATTCTTTTATGATTTAAGAATGTTTGTGTAACAAGCTGTCAATTATTATTTAGATTTTAAAAGTTAGGTCTAGCGCCAAAACGAGGCGTCCGATTTGTCTCATTGTAAATCCGGCTGGCCACGCAAAAATAAGTTCTATGAAAAATGCTTGCTCTTTACGGAGACCACCTAGGATGTTCTCAAGCGGTGAGTGTTAAAACGAAAGGGTGTTTGTACTGTATGTAAAAGCCTGACAATGTCTGTGACTAGAAACTGATGGTTTACGGGAAGCTGAGTGTGCCTTAAAGTATCATGTATACAGGAAGACGTAAATTCCTCCGAAAACGGCGTATGGTTGCCTAAATGGCAGGGTAAAAAACGGTCATACACGTAAAATTCCACTCGTGCAAAAAAACACGAGTGTACGTGGGAGTTTCAGCCCACGAACGAAGAAGAAGAAGAAGAAGGAAGACGTAAATAAAAAGACGTGAATTTAGAGCGGTACATTTGTGTCCCTCCAAATTTCAGTTTGCAGTTTGGCGACCTCGAGTATGCAATGCTTATGGCACCCCTCTGTATTTTGTCGTTTTGATACGCTTGTGAACATGTCTAGATACAGCTTTAAAGAATACTATCTAAGGAGCCATTTGGAAACGTTTTCTGGCAAAATAGACTCTAAGAACTTCACGGGACATTCTTTCTTTCTTTATTTGGTGGTTAACGTCGTTTTCAACCACGAAGGTTATATCGCGACAGTCACGGGACATTCGCTATGCGGTAATTTAAATACACTGACTTGCAATGATTTGCACTATCATTCTCCGTAAGTATGCTAATTTAATTTTTATTCTTCTGACATCTTCTATGTCAGGAGTCTCGACTTCCGTTGGTTCTCGCACGTTATTCAGTTATGGTTGTAGGCGTATTTGTCGAAGCAGACAAAAACCGTTGGATTCAGGAAATCAAATATCTCGCGAACACATCGTCAGCCCATGCATAGGTCTGGGGGCGAGACGAGAGTTTTGTATCCGTTTTTAAAAACAAACATTCCTCGCCGACACAGAGAATCACAGATATATCCAGACAGAATGTGTTTGCTGAATTCTTCTTCTTTGTTCATGGGCATGTATGGTCTATTTTACCCCGCCATTTAGACAGTCACACGCCGCTTTCGGGGATGCATGCTTGGTTTTTCGTGTTTCTATAACCCACCGAACTCTGACATGGACCACAGGACCCGGAAAACAAATATCAGCCAATCTGTTGTCGGTGTCACAGGCATGCACCCAATGCGCTTTACTCTTCTAAATCAAGTGAATATTCGTACAACACTGCACGTGTCAGATCGTCCCAAAGGGAAAACTTGGCAAACTTCAAGTGGCAATTACATTTGATGACAGCAAGAAAACAAAAATTAACTCAATTTTTCCCCCCATAAATCAACTAGATTAACCTGGGACAGGCTGATCTTTCTTAACCCAGTGTGGGATTTTCAGTGGGGCGACCACCCCCAACCCAGCGCGTCCCCGGGTGGCGGATAGGGGAACGGTCTTCAGATATGGAGATCAGCCGCTTGCGGCCGCGGACCAAACTGGCTCCGGGTGGGATCCCGGAAAATCCTCCCCCCTGTGCTCTCAGGGTAGGACGTACGGGCCATGAGCTAAGGGTGAGGTAACCCCGACAGAAAACCCCGAATGCTGAAGACGGAGGACCCGGGCCGCACGGCGCATTCTAACAAACCACGGGTACACGCACTTACGCAAATGATGACACAATCAACCAGCACAGATGGTGTAACCTCTGCGAACGCCAAGAAGAAGAAGAACTAGATTAACTCGATTTTCCCCTGAGCACAGGTGGGCCAATTTCTGCCTGGCACCTGATTAAAATCAGATTTGAAGATGGTTTATAAAGAGTTTACTTGCATCGAAACAATTCGATTTAGAACGCTAACGTCTTTATTTGTTTCACAGTAGTTCAACACACGTTGCAGATGTGTGAAACGAAAGCTGTGCATGCCTAATGAGACGTCAATCACATTCGTCGATATGCCATAACTGTTAAAGGCACACACAGCCCTTCTCGTGAAAACAGTTCGCTTCATTATCTCAGGTCTTCCCATGATTGCACATGAGATGAAGACGAACCCTTCACTCGGACACATACATAAAATCAACATTCTGACTGCCTCCCGTGCAGACTTAGATTGTCTTTTTTAATGAGTCAACTTTGCAGATTGAAACTCATAATGTCAGTGGAAGGCACACTTCTTCCCGTTTGGTTCACCGTCAGATATGTTCAGATTTGTACATGGGATAAGACCACCCCTCCACTTTGCACCACCAAATATGAACAGATTTGTACATGGGATAAGACCACCCCTCCACTTTGCACCGTCAGATATGTTCAGATTTGTACATGGGATAAGACCACCCCTCCACTTTGCACCGTCAGATATGTTCAGATTTGTACATGGGATAAGACCACCCCTCCACTTTGCACCACCAAATATGAACAGATTTGTACATGGGATAAGACCACCCCTCCACTTTGCACCACCAAATATGAACAGATGTGTACATGGGATAAGACCACCCCTCCACTTTGCACCACCAAATATGAACAGATTTGTACATGGGATAAGACCATCCCTCCACTTTGCACCACCAAATATGAACAGATTTGTACATGGGATAAGACCACCCCTCCACTTTGCACCACCAAATATGAACAGATTTGTACATGGGATAAGACCACCCCTCCACTTTGCACCACCAAATATGAACAGATTTGTACATGGGATAAGACCACCCCTCCACTTTGCACCACCAAATATGAACAGATTTGTACATGGGATAAGACCACCCCTCCACTTTACACCACCAAATATGTTCAGATTTGTACCTAAGACCACCCCTCCACTTTGCACCACCAAATATGAACAGATTTGTACATGGGATAAGACCACCCCTCCACTTTGCACCACCAAATATGAACAGCCTGGGTGGTCTCTGTGCACAGAGGAAATATATTGATGAAAATCTTGTACAGAAAAATACATTACTTCATCAAAAATTTCAAACTCACCACAGCAAGCAGTAAGGGTGTTGCTTTCTGGTATTTGACCAAGCGGAGGGATGGTCTCATCCACTGTAAAATCGTGACCAGATCTGAGAGGAGAAGCCGAACTGTTTTCGTTGGAAAGGGTGTGCCTTTAACTGTTAAACAGATGCAACGAAAGATGTGTTTGATAAATACAAATTGGCCAATTTCCTGTTGAAGCTTGTAAGGTAATTACTTTCAAGATTGCAAACACACACACACGCACACGCACACACACAAACACACGTACACACACACACACACACACACATACACACTCACACTCACACACACACTCGCACACACACACACACACGCACACACACACACACACACACGCACACATACACACACAAACACACACATAAACACACACGCACACACACACACACACACACACACACACACACACACACACTGTGACACACACTCAAGCCCCAATCAACGAACGATTTTGCAACGTTTATCTCTTCAACCTCTCCATCTCCTACTTCTTTCTTCTCCAAACACCTGCGATCATAAACTAATCTCTAATTTCACCGACAGAGTGGCTCTTTCAAACCGCCATTAGCCAAAACATCTACAAAGACGATACTTTGTTGAAGCGCGGTTTCAGGAGTGATGATTGAAGTTTTAGGGTATCGTTCGTTAACTTACTCGAGGAAAAATCTCTTCGCTGGGGGTAGGTTGTATTCTACGTTGCAGGGGAAAATGTGTTATGTGTTGTAAGGTGTGTGTGTGTGTGTGTGTGTGTGTGTTTTCGTGTGCGTGTGCGTGTGTGTGTGCGTGTCTGTGTCTGTGTCTGTGTCTGTGTGTGTGTTTCTCTCTCGCTGTCTCCGTCTGTACCTGTCTCTCGTGGTGCGAGCATATTCAATATATCACATTTGACAACCCGCCCCCCTCACCACACACGCACACACACACACGCGCGCGCGCGCGCACTCACATAACTGCATTTGAAACGCATTCATTCTAATCTCTGATGCCGGCCATATATGTAGCAAAAATGCGTTGCTGCTTCCTAAAGGCCTTCGAGTCAACATTATCATAGCAAATGAATTTGGTTTCAACGTGAACGAGACCAATTTAAAGCTGACAGAACAGGAATTACAAGAAAAACGCACATTAAATTCACTCTCTCTGTCTCTCCCTCTCCCTTTTTTTTCTCTCTCTCTCTCCCTCTCCATGACCCCCCCCCTCTCTCTCTCTCGCTCTCTCTCTCTCCCTGCCCCCCACTCTCTCTCTCTCTCTCCCTCTCCTTGCCCCCCCTCTCTCTCTCTCCCTCTCCCTGCCCCCTCTCTCTCGTTCTCTCTCGCTCTCTCTCTCTCCCTGCCCCCCTCTCTCTCTCCCTCTCCCTGCCCCTCTCTCTCTCTATCTCTCTCGCTTTCCCTCCCCTCTCTCTCTCTCTCTCTCTCTCTCTCTCTCTCTCTCTCTCTCTCTCTCTCCCTGTCCCCCCTATCTCTCTCTCTCTCTCTCTCTCTCTCTCTCTCTCTCTCTCTCTCTCATTCCCTTTATGTTGCCAGGTGCTTTGTATAGAGAGTTGACATTTGTTGCTAAATTATTGTTTTACTTGACAAAAACGTCAAAATGTAAACAAATTCATTAAAAGATATCCCTTTCTGCACGGGAAGCAGCCAGGATCAGCCAAAGGGGACAGTATTCATATCTCATGTAGCCATGGGGACATAATAATAAAATAATAATGGTGATTTCTATAGCGCTTTCGAACACACAAAGCGCTTTACAAAAGCAATAACAACATCATTACCAGAATGACGCCATTGACGGAATAGAACACAATCATAAACACTTTACAACAAAAACCAAAAACAAAACATAAATGTTACAAAAATCCAGAGGCTCTTACAGGAACGAACTCTCAGTATACACAACAATTATGATGCACACACACACACACACCCACACATGTCCACACACACGCACACACACACACACACACACACACAACACACACAGTAAACATTGTTCATCCGAAAGTGCACATTTACAGGGTCGCGACAACTACATCATCATAGAATGCTTCTCTGAAGAGGTGAGTCTTGAGATTTGCTTTGAAAGAAGGCAGAGATGGACTGAGACGTAGAGACAAGGGGAGTTTGTTCCAGATATGATCAGCTGCGACTGAAAGACAGCGGCCACCATGATCGTCCCTCTGATACTTAGGAGCTTTGACAAATTTATTTTGGGAGGCAGAACGGACAACCCTTTCAGGATTGTTTTTCTGCACGAGATCGGACAGGTACTGTGGAGCCGTGCCCGCGGCAATTTGATAGAAAATGCAGCAGATCTTGTATTTAATTCTTTGTTCCACTGGAAGCCAATGTAGCTGTTTGAGTAGAGGCGTGACGCTTTGTTTCATAGGTGTTCGAAACACGAGTCTAGCGGCAGCGTTCTGGACTAGTTGCAGGGGCTTGGTGACAGATTTGGGACTTTCAGCGAGCAGTGAATTACAGTAGTCTAATCTAGAGAGTATGCCGGAACAGACTAGTCTTTTGGCTGCGTCTTCGGTAAGGTACTGTCGAATGGAACCTATACGCCGGATCTCCATTCGCGCTGCTTTACATGTTTGGACGACATGCTGTTTCATGCTAAGATCTTTGTCAAAAAAGACTCCGAGATCACGGGATGTATCCGAGAACTTGATGTCAATATTGTTCAAAGAGATGGCCTGTGGGAGTTCTGAAATAGACTTAGCATGGGTAGGGGTGGAGTATGAAAAACGCATGTCGACAGTATTCATATCTCATGTAGCCAAGGGGACAGTATTCATATCTCATGTAGCCAAAGGGACAGTATTCATATCTCATGTAGCCAAGGGGACAGTATTCATATCTCATGTAGCCAAAGGGACAGTATTCATATCTCATGTAGCCAAGGGGACATGTCGACAGTATTCATATCTCATGTAGCCCAGGGGACATGTCGACAGTATTCATATCTCATGTAGCCAAGGGGACATGTCGACAGTATTCATATCTCATGTAGCCAAGGGGACAGTATTCATATCTCATGTAGCCAAAGGGACAGTATTCATATCTCATGTACCCAAGGGGACAGTATTCATATCTCATGTAGCCAAGGGGACAGTATTCATATCTCATGTAGCCAAGGGGACAGTATTCATATCTCATGTACCCAAGGGGACAGTATTCATATCTCACGTAGCCAAGGGGACAGTATTCATATCTCAAGTAGCCAAGGGGACAGTATTCATATCTCATGTAGCCAAGGGGACAGTATTCATATCTCATGTACGTAGCCAAGGGGACAGTATTCATATCTCATGTAGCCAAGGGGACAGTATTCATATCTCATGTAGCCAAGGGGACAGTATTCATATCTCATGTAGCCAAGGGGACAGTATTCATATCTCATGTACCCAAGGGGACAGTATTCATATCTCATGTAGCCAAAGGGACAGTATTCATATCTCATGTACCCAAGGGGACAGTATTCATATCTCATATAGCCAAGGGGACAGTATTCATATCTCATGTAGCCAAGGGGACTATTCATATCGCATGTAGCCAAGGGGACAGTATTCATATCTCATGTAGCCAAGGGGACAGTATTCATATCTCATGTAGCCAAGGGGACAGTATTCATATCTCATGTAGCCAAGGGGACAGTATTCATATCTCATGTACCCAAGGTGACAGTATTCATATCTCACGTAGCCAAGGGGACAGTATCCATATCTCATGTAGCCAAGGGGACAGTATTCATATCTCATGTAGCCAAGGGGACAGTATTCATATCTCATGTACGTAGCCAAGGGGACAGTATTTATATCTCATGTAGCCAAGGGGACAGTATTCATATCTCATGTAGCCAAGGGGACAGTATTCATGTCTCATGTAGCCAAGGGGACAGTATTCATATCTCATGTAGCGAAGGGGACAGTATTCATATCGCATGTAGCCAAGGGGACAGTATTTACATCTCATGTAGCCAAGGGGACAGTATTCATATCTCATGTACCCAAGGGGACAGTATTCATATCTGATGTAGCCAAGGGGACAGTATTCATATCTCATGTACCCAAGGGGACAGTATTCATATCTCATGCCAGAGCCTGGCAAGATCCGTGAAAACAAGTTGGGCTCACCATCTCAGATCTGGCCAGCCGGGCTTGACCATAGGATTAGACCAGCTTTGTACTTGGGCACATACCCAAAATTAACATCATGGCCGCTTACTGTGTTGGGTTGGAATTTGTTAGGATCTAATCCCCCCCCCCCTTCCCCAAAAAGACACACACACAAAATCCAACTATGCAGAGACTGTTCATTTTTGGCGTGTGACCAAATTGCAAGTGAAAGGATGGCCTTCTTATTTCTATGTATAATCCTGGTCAGATCTAAAACAGTGAGTCGATCTGTTTTCACGGGAAGGAATGTACGTGCGTTAAAGCCTCACTCCGCCTCAAATGAGGTTTACAGAACGATGGAATATTTCACGAAATAAGCAATTCTAACCTTACGGAACACACTTGCACTAGCATTTAACATCATGAAATGACACGGTTCGTTTGAATGGCTATTTAGCATGCGTAAATCACACACCAGTTCTCGTGGTTTACTCAACCCCTGAACGATCGTGGACCCATGTGACCCAGTTTCCCTTTTTCACATACGTGATGAATTAAGTCGTCAGTTTGTGGTTTCAATGCGACTCGCTGTATCTGCAATAGCACGTTATTGTGTACCTCTGAATCTAAAATGCAACAAACGACTGCGTGTGGCACAAACTGAGCGGTGGCGGTTGACCGTTCAAAGAAACTGGCGATATGCAGAAAAATCGTCTGCTTGGGCAAACACGACCTTGCATGACTTGCTTCCGGTCTCCTTTTTTTCAAAGTTTTAAAACTTCGAATTGTACTGATCTTGTTTTGATGAAAAAAGATTCATTTTATAATTTAAGAATGTTTGTCTCACATGCTGTCAATTTATTATTTAGATTTTAAAAGTTAGTTCTTGCGCCAAAACGATTTGTTTTAATCCGGCTGGCCACGCAAAAATAAATTCTTTGAAAAATGCTCACTCTTTACGGAGGGCACCTAGGATGTTCTCTAGCAGTAAGTGTTTAAACGAAAGGGTGTTTGTACTGTGTGTAAAAGCCTGACAGTGTCTGTGGCAAGGAGCTGATGGTTTACGCGAAGCGGAGCGGGCCTTTAAGTCTATAACAGTCTGTTTCAGCCTCTCTCGGTTCAGTGCGGCTCTTTCGAACCACGATGTTTTCTCTCCGAGACTTACCCTTCTCCATTTCTGTTTTAATCTTCGTGCTTATTTTTCAACGTCAGTTTTTGCCTCTCAAATATTTCAAATCAGTGAGAGACCTACAGTTGGCACCGGCTTTCGCCAATATAATCTGATTTTACAGCTGTTGCCGTGCAGCCGAAAATACATCTGTGTGCGTATATTTTCTACATCAGTTTCTCCTAACATTATCAAATGTGTCTGGATTTTGTAATGGCTCACGCTCAAGACAAACAATAATAGGCCTCAGAACACTAAACTTTTTCAGTGCATTAGCATCTGTGTGGTTTGACAGGTTCGAAATTGTGTTCTCGATAGTGTAACTAACGGAAAAGGGGAGGGGGCAGAATGCAGCCAGGTAGGTTTTACAGACCTTTGCAATTGTTGCCTCTTGAGGACTTGTCCTTGGTGATTTGCTGCTAACAGCAAGTGTCACAGACCAACCCTTTTGAAACTCGTCCTCTGTCTTCGTTTACTTTGGATTGCTTTCTCCTTCACACGACTCAAAGCATCGACTAGGCAATTACACTAACTGAATGGGGCGGGGATGTAGCTCAGTCGGTAGCGCGCTGGATTTGTATCCAGTTGGCCACTGTCAGCGTGAGTTCGTCCCCACGTTCGGCGAGAGATTTATTTCTCAGAGTCAACTTTGTGTGCAGACTCTCCTCGGTGTCCGAACACCCCCGTGTGTACACGCAAGCACAAGACCAAGTGCGCAACGAAAAAGATCCTGTAATCCATGTCAGAGTTCGGTGGGTTATAGAAACACGAAAATACCCAGCATGCTTCCTCCGAAAACAGCGTATGGCTGCCTAAATGGCGGGGTAAAAAACGGTCATACACGTAAAATTCCACTCGTGCAAAAAACACGAGTGTACGGAGGAGTTTCAGCCCACGAACGCAGAAGAAGAAGAAGACACTAACTGAATCATTTTTGTTTTGCCATGTGTTATTTTGATCTTTTTAGTGGAATGAGAACAAGAGACTGCTGGGGAGAAGAACCGTCGCGATATAACCTTCGTGGTTGAAAACGACGTTAAACACCAAATAAAGAAAGAAAGATGGTGAGAAGAACAAGAACACGATAACAATGAAAATGAAATCACCAGTACCAGAAACACGCGGCGAACAATAAAAACACGTGTTTCTGTTACTGGTCAGTACATTTTCATTCTTATCTTGTTCTTTTTAGTGGAGTATAAGTCAAGGGTCTACCAAACCCGGCAAATGCAGCAGACAGCCTAGAGGTCCCAGCAAGTTTTGTTTTCTTGCTGTTTGAATTTATACTGCCAGACCACTCTTTGTTTCCATAATATAGTTAGAACGGCCCCGCATTACCATATCGATTTGAGGGGCGTTTAAGAAACAACAACCAAACGCTATTGGCGGATGATGTTATACTTTCTTGAAATGCACAGGAAACACAAAAAGCTATTACCGTAAAATCCCTAGCAAACGCCCACCCCCCCTCCCCCCACCCCCCCCCCCCCCTCTGCACAGATTTCGGGTACAAGTAAGGGGTGGGCGTTTGCTAGGTATACACCCCTTTGCAAGATAAAGTGTCATCACATTTTCACAAGAAAAAAAAAGGGATACAACATGTGATTTATGCAATTTTAATGAATAATAAACACACCGTTTGTTTACAGAAATAAAGATCAACGTTCTGTGATAGAAAAGAATAAGAAGAAAAAACCGGCGAATCAACGAACAGTGTGCACAAATCGTAGATAAAGGAGACCGAATGTCTTAAAACAAATTTTTTTTTGAAGCAAAAGAGGGGTGGCGTTTGCTAGGTAGTGACCCCTCTGCACAACTTTTGGCCAAAAGTGGGGGGTGGGCGTTTGCTAGATACTGGGCGTTTGCTGGGGATTTTACGGTAATGTTAACTTCCTTCCATTCTTTGTTTGTCTTTTAACGGAGACTCTCGGGTAGCTGTAAAGCTCTTGATGCAAAAAACGGTAAAATGCACAGTTGAGTTTTTACGTGTACACCTTGTTACCTTGTTACATGATAACAAGGTTTGTTCGTGAAAGACACTCATCGGGACACAATTTCAACCCCCACGACACATGCAATGACTTTCGAAACAATAAATTACATGTGTCGTACTCTGTTGGATGTGCGCTAGAGTGGACTTCACTTCGCGCGAACAACGTCTTCAAATTTATATGACTCGACTGTTTCCTTTTTCAGAGACAAAATCGTGATGCCTCCAACATCCATAATCACCCCCCCCCCCCCACCCCCCCACACCCCCCCCCCACACACACACACACAAACAATCAAAGATATTATCTGTCAAAGATTTACGGAGGTACGGTGTCATTTTCTTTCAATCAGTCAGGTAAGGCATTTCCTTGATTTGAAAATGACTGAAGTGGTCTGTTTTGTGTTGTCGTCTGCTGGTGTCTGGTGGATGTTCCTCTAGTGGTGTAAATCATCACCGCGTCGTTGAAACGATTTTCCTCCCTTCATAATGTGTAAAACATCGAAAATCCCTCTTCTCCTTACGACCATAAAGCCTTTAAAATGGTTCTCCTCTGTTAGCTGCCTGTAAAGTTGTGAGAGGTATTCCAGCCTCTCTCATCAAAGAGCGACAAGGGACATAAGTGGAACTAACTCTGGAACCAGGGGAGGTAAGTTGTTGCACACACAGGGGAAAGGAATTCATTTGAGTAATAGATGTGAATATTTTATCCCTGGCTATGTCATCTGTCTCTGCTATCCTCGTTCCTCCTCCCCCCCCCCCCCCCCCCCCCCGCCCGCCTTCCTCTCTGTTAACTGAGCTTTTAATACCTCAGCCAAAAACAATTGCCCTGTCTAGCTCTTCTTGTTCTGTTGACTCAGAAACACAGTATTATACGCGATATATGTGTATAAATAGAGAATATTACTTGGCTCTAAAAATTCTGCCAGGGGAAATGGCAGGCGCAAAAGTGTTGTCATAGTGACGATTGTCTCGGTGACTTTGGCATCATAAGCAGTGGAAAAGCAGGTCCCTACCCAGGGGCGAATCAGTTCATTTTATGGGGGGGGTTTCCAAAAGTATATTGTAAAGATATGGGTGTGAAGGCGCGAAGCGCCGAGCCGACGGCGCGAAGCGCCTAGCTTGCTAGGGGGGTCCGGGGGCATGCCCCCCCGGAAAATTTTGAAAAAAAGGATGCAAAATGGTGCAATCTGGTGCATTCTGAGGATGATCATTACCAGTTTCAGGCAGCAGATTTTGTCACTGATTAATACCCCAAAAATTGAAACTGAACCAAAAAAAACACACAAAAATATTTTTATTTTTTGGCTGGGGGGGGGGGGGGGTTTCCGGAAACCCCAGAACCCCCCCCCCCCCTCGTCCGCCCCTGCTGCCAGACTATTTTGACACGACCTCATTTACATGATGTACACACGTGTGGTTTGACAAATATTGTTATATCATGAGTGGTCTCTCTCACGTATGTGGGATAAGTAGAGGTTACATGCCGAGTCTCAGTGATTATCAAAAATAATGGTCGAAGTTAGCGGATCATGAAAAATGCGAGCTTCATTTCCTCCTTTCTTCAGTTATTCAAAGAAAAGAGGAATTTTTGTGCGAAAGTTTGATCGAATCATATTCACCCAACCAGTTTACCTGCGCAGGCGATCGATTAATGCGCGGTTGTATAGTTCCGTGCAAATCATTCAATTCTGTTAACACTTCTTGTCAGTTTCCATGTTTTGAACTAAAATCAAGTACACAGTTATGTTGTCATTCTGCTGTGGCGGTAAAGGCAGAAAGTGTGTGTTCTGTTCATGTTTTGGTATCGCTCAGGAAATGTTCTTTCCTCGAATGTGACTAGCAGACGAAGTTTTACACCCGTGTTCCAACGTTAAAAACTGTATGAAGTTCAGTTTTCTGGGGCAAAATAGTGTATGAAACTGCTGCATGTTCTTTAATTTGATTAAATAATTGCAATTGATTGCGTGTGATCTGTTTATAAAATGAAATATTGTTGAAAACTGACCGTCGGATTGCAGTCTTGTCGATGCAGCCGAAATCTGGACTGAGGGGAACTACTCGTGTCGCTAGACAAAGTATGAGAGTTACTTTTCCTTGGAATCTTGCTGGCGATAAACGATTGTGCACGGCAGATCTGAATTCAGAAAACAACCAAACTCATGGATTTTATATTGAGATTCATGTGTTCAAGCCTGTAGTTGCTGGTTTAAATGCGGTATGGTTGTATTGTTTGCTCCAGAAATGTATATTTTGTACATTAGAGTGTTCTGAACTTTTGAGTCGCAAAAAAAGATCCACAATGTGTACAGTCTCTACCCATGAGCTATCGAGGATTCAGGCCCGTTGTTGGGTAAGTGATTTTGGTTGTTGGGTAAGTTACCGAAAAATAACTAGCCCTACAAGTTTACAGAGAGAAAGAAGCAGAGGGGGGAATAATATAGTTTATCCCTACATACGTGAGAGAGACACCCGTGAGATAATAATCGTTCAAATCACACGTGTGTATATCATGTAAATGAGGTCATGTCAAGCAAGTCTGGGGACTTGTTTTTTCACTGCTTATGATGCCAAAGTCATCGAGACAAACGTCATTATAGAAACAAAAATTGCGCTCGCTAATTACCCTCGATGAATCTTTAGAACTAACACGTCATGCCACACTTTCAGAGTGACGTTTCTTTGCTTTGACGTAATAGATTGCACGAGGCTTTAGAAGAGATCCAGGTTCCGAAACAAGCGTCTTCAATTTAGCTGCCTCGACTGCAGGACATTTTCAGTAAAATACACGAAAGTACAGTATGTAGGATAAACAGAATACTACATGGCTTGCTGTTTCGTACCAGGTTTACACTCGTTGCTTTTTCAAATAGTGAACAGCTTGCTTTCGCTCGCAGTTCAATATTTAAAAAAAACAAAAACTCGTGTAAATCTGGTACGACACAGCAAGCCATGTAGTATTCTCTATTTATAATATTCACAACGTAAAAGTCAACCGCAAACACAATACTAAGACAACATAACTCAACCCACTCCAAACCTTGCTAACCTAACAGGGGCTGGAAACCCTGTGTTGGGAGTGCAAAATCGTGTTGAACCGCTCATACAGTGATATAAAGCAAAGGACATAATTAGTGTCCCACTTTTACATTATAGGTACATTTCAGCGCGACTTTGCACTCGCAGCAATGTTTCCCTGTCCTTTATAATTAAATAACCAAAGGGAAGTAATCGCTCTTTGTGCATACGACATGTGTAATGGAGTAAACGAGATTGTATGGAACCTTTCTCCTGGCACCTGAGAGAATAACAAGCATTGAAATGAACAAGCGACTTTCATCCTCTTTAACAACTTTTAACAACGCTCTGCCTCATTTCGTTTAAGATTCTTTATCATTAAAAGCTAAGAACCGGAGCCAATCCGAGAACGTTTGGCTTATGACGATTTACAGATGCACCAAATCTGCTGTAGAAATCTCCATTTGATCTAAGGAGATCGGACACCGATTGATAACAAAATAGATTACGTTAATATTTTGCCTGTGTCCTACATTATTACATAAAAAAAATAAAACAATCGATCCTTGTCTTTCTTGCACCGACCTGCAAAACGCACCGTGACTTCAGCCCAAGAAGATCCTAGATCATCACTTATAGAGAGTAAAGGCCTGAGCGGGGGCGGAAAAGAGGAGGAAGAGAGAGAGATGGAGAGAGAGAGAGAAATACAGATAGAGGAAGATAGACAGAGACAGAGACAGACAGACAGACAGAGAGATAGACAGAGAGATAGACAGAGAAAGAGAGGGAGACAGAGACACAGAGAGAAAGAGAGAGAGAGAAAGATAGAGAGAGAAAGCGAGAGAGACAGAGAGTGAGAGAGACAGAGAGAGAGAGACAGAGAGAGAGACAAAGAGAGAGACAGAGACAGAGAGAGAGACAAAGAGAGAGAGATAGAGAGAGAGAGACAGAGAGAGAGAGAGAGAGACAGAGAGACAGAGAGAGAGAGAGAGCGACAGAGACAGCGAGACAGAGAGAGACAGACATAGAGAGAGACAGAGACAGAGAGAGAGAGCGAGAGAGAGACAGAGAGAGAGAGAGCGAGAGACACACATTGAGACAGAGAGAGAGAGACAGAGAGAGAGAGAGGGAAGAGAGACAGAGACAGAGACAGAGAGAGCTAGCGATCACCTGGCAGCACGTGAATCAATCGTGACTGACAGGTGACCTACCTGGCTGCATTCTGCCCCCTCCCCTTTTCATCCCGACCTGACTCTTTTAACTTGACCTTGCTGCATCTTCCCCCCGCCCCGCCCCTCTCTCTCTCTCTCTCTCTCTCTCTCTCTCTCTCTCTCTCTCTCTCTCTCTCTCTCTCTCTCTCTCTCTCTCTCTCCTTCTGGCTTTCTATATGTCTGTCTCTCAGTCTTGTTTGTCTATCGTTCTGTCTGTTTTGTCTGTCTGACTGTTTATCTGTTTGTCTGTCTGTCTGTCTGTCTGTCTCTGTCTCTGTTTCTGTCTCTCTTTCTCTCCCTCCCTTTATCTCCGGCTTTGTGTGGCGTGTGTGTGTGTGTGTGCGTGTGTGTGTGTGTGCGTGTGTGTGTAAGTGTGTGCGTGCGTGTGTATGTGTGTAAGTGTGTGCGTGCGTGTGTGTGTGTGTGTGTATTTGTGTGCATGAATGTGTGCTTGTTTTTTCCTTGTACTTTAAAAAAAAAAGTAGTTTTTTGCTTGTAATTATTGTTAAAAATGGTGACTTACATTTTCCTATCATAGACTTCACCTTTCTTCTAATTATTAGAATAGGAGTAAAGCATTCCTGAATACTTATCATTACCCTCGTAAGAAAAGGATTAGCACTGAACGCCGGGTTCCCATCTTTCGTTCACCTTAGATTTAGACAGAAAAAAAAGAAGCTCCAACATAAATCCAACACCCGACAAAGTAATGCTTTTAGCCTACTTTTGCAGTGCCTCTGCCCCTGCAAGTCGGTCTGTTACCTTGGTAACGGTGCAACCCAAGACAGCAGACAAACACCTTCACACAGGTGAGAATGGTGGTAAGAGGTAAGAGGATTGGGGGTGGTGGGGTAGGGGGGATTGGGAGGGGGGATAGATAATAGTCAGAACAGTGGTGCGGGTAGTGGTATGGGAAGCTGTGTATAGTTTACCGTCTTGGGTGAGATGAAAGGGATGAAAGAATTACTGAGGAACTCTAGTGGCGGTCGTTTGTGTTTTTGTCATCTATCGTTCACCCGACATGTCGTAAATAAACGTTGCACAAAGTGTGGTTGGGTTATTTTAAAGAAGCGTCAGGGTAAATAAAACAACAAATAAATTAAGAAGAGGGACAGGTAAAAACGCTGACTGCTGATGCGTAAAATGTACATAGAAATCGATAGATGGTTTTTTTCATTGTTACATTGTTGTTAAAGCACACAATACACACACAGTACTATCTGTTCTCCATATTGTAACTACCCCATCTCTGTCTGTCTGAATGTCTGTCTGAATGTTTGTCTGTCTATGTCTCCAACTCTCTAACTCTCATACAAACACACGCACGCACGCACGCACGCACACACACACAAACACACATACACACACTCGCACACACACACACACACACACACACACACGCACGCACGCACGCGCGCGCGCAAGACAGACGCACAGACACACAGACACACTGCCAAGCCATTAATCAAATCCGTGTATCCTGCTAAGCCGAAACACTCGTAGTTGATATTTTATTATATGAATATTATACGTTATTTGCGTGTTTGACCAAAATATGACATTTTACACAGATCGAGACAGTCATTGTTCTCCGAGACCGCGCTAGCGGTCGAGGTGAACAATGACTGTCGAGATCTGTGTAAAGGCTGTTCTTAACCAGACGAACCATTGGTTCGCCGAACTAAGGTTCGCGAACCATGGTTTGTGTCTTAACTGGGTGAACTTGTTCAGCAAACTCAAGGTCTAGTTCGTCCAGTTAAGACACGAAACCTGGATCGCCGACAAACGAGGGAAGCTCACTCCGAGTCGACAATAAAGAAATGGCTGCCTCCATGACGAAATCACCGATTGAGTGGTAACTTTGTGCTGGTGGTCGATTTGGGTATCTCCTTCCCACTTGATCATGGTGCACGAAGCCTGGTAATCTTGAACTTTAGTGTGTTAAATGCATAGCTCAGAATCGAGTGGCATACTTACTTATTTTAGATCCAAGTACCTGTAATCAAGCGCAAGAACATTTATCGTGAAATTAATTGACGGATTAAGCTCTAAACCTAAGCATAATTAATTAATTTGGTTGTTTGATCGGCGAAAATGGCGTACGTTGTCAACCAAGGGACTTCAATTACACGACAAAGTTGCCTCCTGTCCGCTGACACGGATAATTCCTTCTTTGACGCATGTAATTTGTACACAAAATGCACTGATTCGTACCAGAGTACGCTATGATTCGTACAGTTCATCGGAGTTCATTCCGTGACTTTAAAGGGATCTAAAAGACTTGTTATGATTACAAGTGCAGGTTCTCCAAATTTGGAGGCTTGAATGCCTCTGAATTATGAGCTATGAATTTAACACATTAAAGTTCAAGATTACCCGAAGCCTTCCATGTCATTTACCCTCCTGGGTTAAAGGTTATAAATTGATTCGAGAAAATAACATGACTGGTATGGACTGATCATTGTGTCTACCGTGGAGCCATCGGGGTTCTATGGGAAATGCTACACAAAAAAACTTGCCTGTGAAAAGGGAAAGACGGTGACCAAAAATAAATGATGATAGCGATATTTCTAATTGTGGATCAGCAGAGTCGAGAAGCATACATGATGTTTACCAAAGTGTGTGTGCGTGTCTGTCTGTCCACGTGTGTGTTTGAGCTCTTTTCGGTACAGAATATGAGTTTGGGGATTGAGTGAAGAGGGAGACCTAAAAAAAAAACTACTCGGGATTTTGGTTCTTTTTATCACAATTCAGTCTGTTTTAATTTTCAAGTTATATCATAAATTTTCTATTTGCACTGATACACTGGAATCCCTTGTGGGTGTATTGCTTTGAGGGTCTACAAATAGTACTACTGAACCAAAATCATCCTGTTTCTTTACGTTTTGAGCAATTCAATTGGTCTTGGTTTTTGTTTTTTAAAAATTTGATTCCTCTTCATTCTTCTCAAAAAAAAGCTTTCATTGCGATAAACAAAACATTACTGGATAGACGTTTTCTTGGAGAACGTCTGTATTAGCAAGCATTTAAAGTAGGAGGACGATATGGAACGTACGATAAAAGGATGTGCTTTAGCTTTCTGTCTCATCATTTATAAATGTTGCCCTTCAATCACACACACACACACACACACACTTTTGATCCAGCTCCAACCATATTTCATAAGGCTTTATTCAGGGTTGTCTCTTGTTCTTAAACATCCGATTTCTAAGCACACGTCTGTGCTGAGAATATGAACATGAACCGATATGAACATCAATGTCAGCCGCCTTTTTATTATGAAATAATGTTCATTTGTGTTCCAAACACTTCCGAAGAATACTTGTTGGTGTGTCTTCAGTCGCCCTGACATCATCACAACTCGACCCTGTCCTGCAAAAATACAAATATGTACAGGGTGACACCCAAACATTCAACCCAAACAAATGCTTATTTCTTTTACATCTGTTGACCGAATTAGTTATCTTTCTTTTTTTCTTTCTTTTTTTTTTTGTCCCTGTCCTGTCTTGTCTTGTCATGCCTTGTCTTGTCTTGTCATCCCTCTATTGGCCTACTGGCAACCTTTTCCTAACTTGTCTTGTCTTGCCATGTCTTGTCTTGTCTTGTATTGTATATACATTTAGCATACATTTGGGTAAAGGTTTGCGAACAGGTAAGGGGTGTAACAGAGACAGAGACAGAGACAGAGATGGTGGTGGTCTATGTTACATTACACAGGTCAACACAGTTGCAAGTTCATAGGTTAAAGGCTGCCCTTTTCGTAGCGTTCATTAATTAATTCCTATTGTTTACATGTGCCAATAATGTTATAAAACTGTACCTAAGGGGATATAATAACGATTGGCTGTAGCTTTCGAAAACAGAAAAAATTATTTCAGTATTGCAAAGTGGTGTTGATAGTGTCGAATGTAAACAGAACAGTCTCAAAGTGAAAGTGGATGTTTTCCGGAAATTGCGAAGTTAACAAGAATACAAAAAAGCGCGCTTTCCTGCTTAGCACAATCCGCTACCGCGCTAATCTGGCGTGTCAATATCACTACGTTTTGCACGTGGAAGGTGAGCGATTTCCTTCACGCGGGGATTGACGAAGCTGTACTGTCTGTGTTGACGGTCTAAAAATAGCCCAAGCCCTGGAGAACTGTTTCTAAAGATAGCAATAAACTTTATTAAGAATTGATTATTTCTTGTAATTGGTAAGGACTTCAAACCTAAAACTTTGCAGGAAGCTTAATTTATACATCCCCGCAACGATGGGAAAAGCCCTGGAAGTAAGTAAACTAATTAAATAGGACTTTGTCAGCCTTTAAATGAGGGGTTATTGTGTATAGTGAGGAAATAATTTTCTGATGTATTTTTAATTCATTATTGGTGTTTTATGCAAAACGTAAGGTCAATATTGAAAGTTTAAAAAAAGTACTGCCCTCACATTAATACGAAGGCGGGATCACAGCTGGATAAGACAAGGTACGGCAATTTCGACCCGGAGGTCTCTTTCAGGGCGCACAGAGGATGAGACAACACAGGAGAAAAAATGAAAAAACCACAGATAATAGCACACGGAAGGAACGATTACAGCAGTTATAGTTAAATTACTTTGTGGGTCAGGGTTTTTTAGGAGTACAGGGGAAACCCCTTTTAAGACCTTAAAAAATGTGAGAAAATCAAGTCTTAAAATGGAAGGGGTCTAAAAATGGGGGTAATTTACAGAGGTTATGAACAGAACATCTTCTTCTTCAGCGTTCCAGAAATTCCGGTGACGTGTGAGCTTGTTTGCCCATTTGGGTTCCCCACACTATACTCTGCGAGCATAGTCAGCTTCACTCCGCTTTCGTTGAGTAGGCATGCTGGGTATTTTCGTGTTTCCATAACCCACCGAACTCCGACATGGTTTACAGGATCTTTTCCGTGCGCACTTGGTCTTGTGCTTGCGTGTACACACGAAGGGGATTAAGTCACTAAGCAGGTCTGCACATGTTATGACCTGGGAGATCGAAAAATGTCCACTCTTAACCCACCAGGCGGCAGCGACCGGGATTCGAACTCACGACCTCCCGATTAGGAGGCCGACGTCTTACCACTGCGCGCCACTTCACCCGTCACAGAACATCTAAAGAAGCAAGATCTTAAAAAGGAGGAAGTCTGAAATGAATGGGTCTGAAAGGGGGGTTGCCATGTTTATCGGAGCAGGAAACTCTTCCAGAGTGAGGCCCCTTTGTTGGTTTCACTGCGTCCGCATTGTGAACAGCAGTTATGAGAAATTCGAAATGAGAAATGGCGCTTACGGCTAAAAACAAACTCAGAAAAAATCAATTCTGCGTTCTTGATAGCAGTTTTGTCCAGACTGGACTCCAGCTTTTGCTTTTCTTATTTTTCTCTATCGTCCAAGCCCATAAAATCGAACAAGGCGGATTGCGTTTGGATTTCCCTCTTTCAGATGACTAAGATTGCCCCCCTTGGATCGTTCCGTGTCAAGGCCAGTTGTACTGGCCGTGTGTTCAAGATGAAAAACTATTGGCTGTTGTGTTGGTTTCCTGCAATTGAATAGATAAAAAACCCATGCATCCTTAAAAGGCACAGTCCTTCCCATGCAAACAATTCGGCTCACGCTACCTGGCAGGCTTTTACATAGAATAACACCTCCCCTTATCTACGGCACATCCCAAAACTCTACAACCTGAGTGCTTTGGGTGATCAGTAAATTTTTATATTTTTTCTTTTTTTGTGAATTCATTTCATTAAAAAAATAATTCCACAATTCATCAAATTCCAGCTGAGCAGAATGGCTTTCACAATGGTGACTTGGCCTCTAAAGGTACCCTCCGTAAAGAGTGAGAAATTTTCAAATAGTTTATTTTTGCGTGGTTTATCTTACCCCTGAGCCATCGTGAACCCGTGTGATCTAGTATCCTTTTTTCACAATGTAGTCGTCAGTTTGTAATTTGAATGCGACTCGCAGTAAGCTTATCTGCAATAGCACGTTATTGTGTACCTCTGAATCTTAATGAAACACACGGCTGTGGTTCACAAGAACTCCAGCGATGGCTTTTGGCTGTTCACAGCCAGAGGAACTGGCAATAGGCATAAACCATCGTCTGCTACGAGAACCACGACCTGGCGTGACCCTGCTTCCGGGCTTTCTTTTTTCCAACTTTTAAAACTTCGAATTGTACTGATCATGTCTTGATGAAAAAATAATTCTTTTGGGATTCAAGAATGTTTGTGTAAGAAGCTGTCAATTTATTATTTAGATTTTAAAAGTTAGGTCTAGCACCAAAACCCACCGTGGTCAGACAATCGGCAAAATTAATTATTTGAAAATTGCTTGCTCTTTACGTAGGGCACCTAGGACGTTCCCGTTCGGTGAGCGTTGAAATGGAAGGGTGTTTGTACTGTGTGTAAAAGCCTGACAGTATCTGTGATGGTTTACAGGAGGCGTGCTGTGCCTTTAATCAGCTCTGTGTGTTTAAAAAGTTACCTTGATCATTCTGACATGCTCTTGCTCAAATTACACTCCACACAATATTGTGGACTCCATTGATAGACGCTGTGGTGCATGGGAGAACTGCATTCTGAGGAAACGAAAAAAATATACACTGAGGAAGAACAGTCACAACAACATTTGCAGCAGTAACAGGCTATATAATTGTATTCAAAGTACACTTAAATAAGGTAAAAGGAAAATCAGTGTTGTGTCAGTAAATTTGATTTGGGGAGAGATGGAAGGATGGTTGTGGGGGTTTAGAGGGGGCGATAGAAGGATAGTTGGGAACCGGTGAAGGTGGGGTGGCTATCTACACAGTTTGATATCATTCAGCAAGCCCATTTAGATGTATCATGTAATGACTGGTACAATGTTTAATTTATCAAAAAAGGCAGTAACTCTGTAATGCATTAATTATGTGAACCAACTTCTCCATAAACTAAATAAAGATCAGTTGAAAAAGTTACCTCTTTCATTCTGGAATCTTTTTGGTCCCATCACAGCTCAGACGCAGACTCAATGGACAGATACTGTAGTGATGAAAAAACCACCAGCATCATAAGGGAGAACACGAATTATGCAGAGAGGAAAAACAGTAATGAGTAAGAACAACAGGAACAGCAGCAGCACACGTCAATACTCTTACTCCACAAAACACTATCACTGATTTAGTAACTGAATCCCAGTGAAGTGCAAGTGATCCAAATTACTGAATTAAAAACACAGAGAGAGAGAGAGAGAAAGAGGGAGAGAGACAGACAGACAGGCAGAGAGACAGAGACAATGTGAATGTGTGTGTGTGTGTGTGTACATGGGAAATGCAGTGCCATTTGAAACAAACACTTGCTTCGTTTAAATTAAATATCAACAGTTAATGAGTTATACAACATAAGAGGCACCTGTTTTAGGGTGGTGCTTGGGCGGAGTGTGTGTGTAACTTGATAATAATAAGCATGATCCGTTCCAGCTAACAACTATCTTGATCTGTACAGACATACATTGCACAGTGAATTCACCAGCATGTACCTTTATGTTTGCCATTGAGTTAGGTAGAAGACAATGTTGAGTGGTGAACGTAAGTTGTATTGATCACTGGGTCATCCTGCAGTCCGTCCCCTTTGATCTGCACATTGCACCAGCACAAACAAACAAACACGATGTTATGAGCTCAAACAGCCTGCATGGTCAATCATGAATCTAAGAACACAAACACTGTCCAGATTTTGGAAACGAGATCATCACTTGGGAAATTCAATGAAAATCTAGCAGTCAATGAAGCAGATAGATTTGTCCTTGCGATTGTTGTTGCAAGCAGATAAATGTGTGAACTTCCTTATCTCAACGTTATCATTCAACATATTGATACTTTGCCTGATGGATTTTTGTGCCGATGAGATAAACAAACAATCAAAATCAAAGTAGTATTTTAGTAGTAGTAAACTTTTGAAGAAAAAAATCAAACAAATTGAGCAGAAAGATCTAGCTTACTGCTGTGCTGATTTAGACAAAATCAATGCATTTACATGCCGAAGTCATTCCTGCTTTTATTCATATCATTCTAGATGATCCTAATGCACAACAATACGAAAACGAGCTCAGCTATATAATTGTATTCAAAGAACACTTAAATAAGGTAAAAGGAAAATCAGTGTTGTCAGTAAATTTGATTTGGGGGAGATGGGAGGATTGGGGTGGGGGGTTAGAGGCGGCGATAGAAGGATAGCTAGGAACCGTAGAAGGTGGGGTGGCTAACACAGTTTGATCATTCAGCATGGCCATTTAGATGTAATGACTGGTACAATGTTTAATTTATCTAAAGGGGCAGCAACTCTGTAACTAATGCATTATGTGAACCAACTTCTCCATAAACTAAATAAAGATCAGTTTAAAAAGTTACCTCTTTCATTCTGGAATCTTTTTGGTCCCATCACAGCTCAGACTCAATGGACAGATACTGTAGTGATGAAAAAAAAAACCCAGCATTTTAAGGGAGAACAAGAGTTATGCAGAGAGGAAAAACAGTAATGAGTAAGAACAACAGCAGCAGCATACGTCAATACTCTTATTCCACATAACACTATCACTGAATGACTGATTCAGTAACTAAATCCCAGTGAAGTGCAAGTGATCCAAATTATAAAAACAACGCCCAAACGAAAAGGTAGAATGGTGACTTCCGTTCGATTTCAAGTTAAACTTTTCACTTTTCCGAGCAAGACAACTGCGAAAAAAAAAAAGAGATCAAAAAGGAAATAGGGGCGCTTTTTTTTAGACACCCCTTTTTACGTCCAGCTTCTTTTGGTGGAGATTCAAGTTACAGATACATGTGAAATTCATTAAGCAAAAAGGTTCCCACTATGCACTGCCACAGAACACAACCAGGTTATTAATGTGCGGTACAGTGTATAATTATGTTTAAGTAAAAGGATGCCCTTCTTTTGTTTAATTGGAGCATCTATGATGTCTGACATTTTGGTTCTAACGGTAAGGAACGTATGTTTAGGCTCTAATAAGGACAGTTTGTCTTGTCAAAAGCCTCATGCATATTCCTTCCTCCCCATGCAAGACTTTCTTTTATTTGAATATCTGCCTTTATAGTACAAAAATCAAATAAAAAGGTCGCACTCTGCGCATAGCGACAAAAATCGCAATTTTACCAAGAAAACCTCACACTCTTTATGTGGAGAAAGACCCTGACTGTTGCAGTATGTTATGCATTTGAAAACATCTGAAATTGTGTACTTGAATTCTACAGTTTGATCAGTTCTGTGTGTTTAAAAAGTTACCTTGATCATTCTGACATGCTCTTGCTCAAATCACATCCCAGACAATATTGTAGACTCCATTGATAGACGCTGTGGTGCATGGGAGAACTGCATTCTGAGGAAACGAAAAAAATATACACTGAGGAAGAACAGTCACAACAACATTTGCAGCAGCAACAGGCTATATAATTTTATTCAAAGAACACTTAAATAAGGTAAAATGAAAATCAGTGTTGTGTCAGTAAATTTGATTTGGGGGAGATATAGGGGGATATAGCTCAGTTGGTAGCGCGCTGGATTTGTATTCAGTTGGCCGCTGTCAGCGTGAGTTCGATCCCAGGTTCGGCGGACATTTATTTCACAGAGTCAACTTTGTGTGCAGACTCTCTTCGGTGTCCGAACCTCCCCCCGTGTACACTACATTGGGTGTGCACGTTAAAGATCCCACGATTGACAAAAGGGTCTTTCCTGGCAAAATTGCTTAGGCACAGTTAATAATTGTCTACCTATACCCGTGTGACTTGGAATAATAGGCGGTGAAAGGTAAATATGCGCCGAAATGGCTGCAATCTACTGGCCGTATAAAATTTCACTTCACACGGCATCACTGCAGAGCGCCTAGAACTGTACCCACGGAATATGCGCGATATAAGACTCATTGATTGATTGATTGATTGATTGAGATGGAAGGATTGGGGTGGGGGTTTAGAGGCGGGGATAGAAGGATAGCTGGGAACCGGGGAAGGTGGGGTGGCTAACACAGTTTGATCATGTAATGACTGGTACAATGTTTAATATATCTAAAAAGGCAGCAACTCTGTTATGCATTATGTGAACCAACTTCTCCATTAACTAAATAAAGATCAGTAAAAGTTACCTCTTTCATTCTGGAATCTTTTTGGTCCCATCACAGCTAGCTCAGACGCAGACTCAATGGACAGATACTGTAATGATGAAAAAAACATCAGCATTTTAAGGGAGAACAAGAATTATGCAGAGAGGAGAAACAGTAATGAGTAAGAACAACAGCAGCAGCAGCAGCAGACTTAATACTCTTACTCTACATAACACTCTCACTGAATGACTGATTCAGTAACTAAATCCCAGTGAAGTGCAAGTGATCAAAATTACTGATGTAAAAACAGAGAGAGAGAGAGACAGAGACAGAGAGAGACAGAGACAGAGAGAGAGACAGACAGACAGGCAGAGACAATGCGAATGTGTGTGTGTGTGTGTGTGTGTGTGTGTGTGTGTGTGTGTGTGTGTGTACATGGGAAATGCAGTGCCATTGAAAACAAACACTTGCTTCATTTAAATATCAACAGTTATAAATACAACATGGGGCACTAGAAAAGTTGTACATGAAAATAAATGTTGCTCTTGCTGATGGAAAAAGAGCAGGGGGAGAGGGTCGATGTTGCTTGCACTTGCAGATAATTATGCACTAACATCCAGCTGTTTTACTGGGTGTACTGTAACCCTGTAATGTTTAAGCAGAAATGTTTGTGGATCACGTTATGCTTCTGCTTTTAGATCAGTTTGAGTATTTGCAATACCTGGATCATTGCGGCATCCTCTTGATCACATCACATTTGAGACTTTGACCTATATAGACTCCATGGGCAGACGCTGAAGTTATTACAAGGGCATTCTGAAAAATGACAATACAAATGCAGAGATGTAGAACTTTACATTACACTTACAGAAGCAACAACCAGAGAGCTGATTTATACAGGTAGAGAGAGAGAGAAAGAGAAGAAGAAGTACATGAAAAAAGAGAGCATAGAAAGAGAGAGGGGGTGGGGGATGGGGCAAAGGGAGTGTGTAATGTGACGTGAGGAAGGGGAAGAGCAATGGAAAATGAAACTCTCAGTACTTTTAATTTATATTAACAGTTATGGAACTATTTGAGCACTCCCCATAACCACAAACAAGGTACAGACGGCAACATATGTTGCACGGAAGGGTGGGGGTAGTTGGACTGGAGAGTGTTGTTATGGGTTTAGGGTGGTGCTGGGGCGGAGTGTGTATGTAACTTGATAATAATAAGCATGATCAGTTAGAGCTAACAACTATCTTGATCTTCACAGACATAAATTGCACAATGATTTCACCAGCATGTACCTTTATTTTTGCCCTTGAGTTAGGTGGAAGACAATGTTGAGTGGTGAACGCAAGTTGTATTGATCACTTGGTCATCCTGCGGTCCGGACCATTGATCTGCACATTGCACCAGCACAAACAAACACAATGTTATGATCTCAATCAGCCTGCATGGTCAATCATGAATCTAAGAGTAAGAACACAAACACTGTCCAGATCTAATTGAAAACGAGATCATCATTACTTGGGAAATTCAATGAAAATCTAGCAGTCAACGAAGCAGATAGATCTGTCCTTGCGATTGTTGTTGCAAGCAGATAAATGTGTGAACTTCCTTATCTCAACGTTATCATTCAACATATTGATATTTTGCCTGATGGATGTTGTGCCGATGAGATAAACAAACTATCAAAATCAAAGTCATAAACTTTTGGAGAATTTTTTTTTTTAAATTGAGCAGAAAGAATCTAGCTTACTGCTGTGCTGATTTCGACAAAATCAATGCGTTTACATGCCGAAGTCATTCCTGCTTTTATTCATATCATACTAGATGATCCTAATGCACAACAATACGAAAACGAGCTCAGCGAAATGAGTAACACTGCCTCACCTGCACTAACACAATGCTGCAGAAGTGAAGGTCGTCTACGACTGGAAATTTCGAAGTCGAACAGCGGCGTTTTTTCACTCTCAGCGGTTGTCTTGCTCGGAAAAGTGAAAAGCTTAACTTGAAATCGAACGGAAGTCACCATTCTACCTTTTCGTTCAAGCGTTGTTTTTACAAAATCTCAGAAAATGTAATTTTGACTTGGGTGATTTCGTCCGCCATTGAGATTCAGTTTTTCAATAATTTGTCTTCCTCCTTGGCAGAAGAGTCAAAGGTTCGGCCCGATCTTCAAGGTTCCCAAGACATGACTTGCAAACCCCGAACCTAGTTCGCCGAACCCCCCAAACCTAGTTCGAAAACTCAGGTTCGTCCGGTTAAGAACCAAGACAAGTTCCCCGAACCAGTCTTGAGGTTCGCCGAACCCCACGAACCTAGTTCGCGAACCAAAGGTTCGTCTGGTTAAGAACAGCCTTAAAATGTCATATTTTGGTCAAACACGCAAATAACATTTATGTATCGATCGAATTCCTTTCAGGTACTATGACTTTGTTGTTGTTTTGACGATTGAACGAGCCCGCACACACATGCAATCAAACACATAAGCTTCATATTTGGGCGTTTCAGGTTGACCGATACTTCAAAGGAACTACAAAACACACGTCATGTACTGACTTTGTTGTTGTTTTGACATTGAACAGCACACACACATGCAATCAAACACATGACGGTCAACCTGAAACGCCCAATTATGTCTCGACATGTATTTCTCTCTCTCTCGACTGTGACGTATAAGTTACAGCTCCGTCCATCCATGGTATCGCCTGATATTTTGTCGAGACTGGGTCAATGAATATGATGACGTCACTCGAGGCTCTGCCGAGAGTGACGTCATTATATTCTTTCACCCCGTCGAGACAAAATATCACGCGATACCATGCATGGACGGAACTGTAACGTATATATGGCATGACCAAAGTAAAGAGAATTTGTCATGGGATGTGGCAACAAATCATTGGAAATTCACCATGGGCAATCAACCCAAGCCTAGAAGTTGTAGAACTATATTTTGTTTCAGTCTTGGCAAGGCCAGTTTTGTCCAGTTCCGGAAAAGACATATTGAATTAATTCACCCTGCCGAGACGAAAAAACCAATTCCATGGATAAAAACGTATAAGCTTATTATCCCGTGACGCATCAAAGCTAAATTTTGTTTTGAAATGTCATTACAACGTACAGATAACTTATAACGACATAATCGCCTTCACAAGACAGGAAAAACGCACACTTTGTTTTTCGTCTGCTACAAATCTAGTCTTGTTGGTTGACGGAGAGAATAAAGCTTCAATCATACCTTCATCAACAGGAATAAATGCTCAATCCGCTGTCAGTTCGCAACTGAACCTTGTTTTTTTCTTTAACTTTTTGGTTAACATTGAAACGGCAATCCAAAAGAGTGTTTCAGCTGTTTCAAGACACAAGCTTAGCTCCTTCTTTTGAGTTGCTTTTCAGTCTAAAATGACACCGGAAGCGAACAAATTGTCGCGTATACTGTCGTCACAAAAAGACGTCATGACAAAGTTACACGCAAAGCGAAAGAGACTTTGACGTCATTTACTTTTGTTTGGAATTTTCCGCCTGTTCCTAGCTTGTCAGTGAAGACCTGACGTGAGTAAGCTTACCCTTTGCAGCTGTGAAATAATCAGTCTTGTGTCTCGGTCGTGTAGGTACAGAGTTTGCTTCTGCAATCATTGTGTTCGTGTTGATGACGGCTTCATAAGATTTCCATTTTCTTGTTTCTGCGGCTGCGCAAGTTATTTTGACTAGGTCATGGCCGAACTTTAGGCCTACGGAGAAATATCGCTGGATATTTTCTCCCTAGATTAACAGAGACAAAGAAGGGAAGTCATGCTGTATACAGAGATAAGAACAGCCTCGCTTTCACCTAGATCCTGCCTAAAAACAATGTTCAGACCTCATGTTCAGACTCGGCGTAATAATACCGAAAGGACTACTTTTTAGCGGTCAAGTTCAGTCGTCCGCATACTCGAAAGTGAAAAAAAGATGAAACATTTTGCTACAGTATCGGAGGATGAACTGTCGAAGAAGAAAAAGAATCTCGTACCAACCACTACGCAGAAGACCATCCGAGTTGTCCAGAAGAAGTTCTGAAACACGTCACGTTCCAAATCAAAAGACGACATTCTATTCTCTTACGTCACTATTCTTGGTTTACGGTACCATTCGGCGGCTTTGCTACGAGTATGCCATAGTCTTGGTTGGCCGAGACCTTGAGGTGGAATGCGAGTGATTAGGTTTGTTGATTTTGCTCGGAGAAGTGGTCCGTGTTCAAGCAAGTTTCTTTCTTCTTTGAAAACAAAAACTCTAAGACCAGTGAATGTCGAGATATATACGTTAATTGGATCTACGGGCTTGTGGAATAAACTTCCATCTCGATTGACCAAAAGCCATGTTTGGATCACAGATCCAATTAACGTATATTGTAGGCCTCTGACGTCACATGGCTCAAAGAAGGGAAATCCAATGTCCAATCGATACATAACTAGTGACATTTAATGAAAATTACTGTGTATTTTGTTAAAAGAGACCGAAAGAATAATTATACTGCAGATTATGTCAAATCCCCTCTCCATGATGTTAGGTTTGACTTTCAGCCGGCATTTATAATAATCAGTTAGTACTGTCGCGAAATCCTCGTATTTGATATCCCGTGTTAGAATTACTAACATTAACCTTTGATTTATCTTCGGGGGAGGGGGGGGAGTTATGGGAGTGGGGGTGGGAGTTGGGGGTGGGAAGACTGAGCTAGAGGGGGTAAGTTGGGTTAGTGTGAAGGTTTGCTTACAGACCGAAAAATGTATTGTAAAAAAATATTTCACCGAGTTTATGTCCTTCTATTCCAGTAGCACTGCTGCTGTGAGATTTACACTGCCGCACAATGCTCCTGCCAAGATGAGAGAGATAATGGTATTCACAGACAATGCCACACCGTTGGCACGCTTTATCAAGTGCCGTCGCGAAATCCTCGTTATATTCCGTGTTAAAAGCACACTCCTTCTCTCGTGTGAGCCTTACGTTAATAATAATTTCCATCTCAGATGTGTCCAGGCTTTTAATTTTGATAAGAGCAGCCTTCTTTATTTTGTTTTGGTGTTATTCTCACCTTCTTTTTTGTCTTTTCTTTTCTCTTCTAAATTTGGATAATATTTTGTGTAAAATTTACGGATTGTTTTTGCTTACTGTGTAAGGGCTTGACTGTCTGTCATGTTCTTCTTATGTGTTTGAAGACACCACCATAGGGCGTAGGCTTGTTGTTGTCTTCACCTTATGTCGATGTACGTTTCCTGAACATGTAAAATATGAATAAACATTGTTTAAACCAAGAGCAGCCTTCCACTTAGCCACACGCCACAGTTTGAATTCTTTCTTTGCCGTTTGTCAATTTTTTTTTATATTCTTAAAAACATTTGTTGCTGAATTAATTTCTTAAATCTTTTTGCGTCAATGTGTAATACTAATTCAGCAAAAAATAAAATAGATAAATTGATAAATGATTAAATATATAAATAAATAAATAGATAAATCAATAAATCAATAAATCAATCAATAAATCAATCAATCAATCAATCAATCAATCAATAAATCAATAAATAAATAAATCAACCAATCAATCAATCAATCAAGATAATAATAATGCACCGGCCCCCGTAGCGCAGTGGTTAGCGCATCGGGCTGCGGGCCGGGAGGTCGTGGGTTCGAGTCTCATCAGGGTCATGTGGGTTTTTCGGGCTACGGTCGGCTCCTACCCAGAGTGGAAGTGCTATGGTTCCTTTGTGAAGGCTGGGATCACACAGCCGAGTGTCATTCACTTAACGAATGCGACTTTGAGGGTGCTCAGGTTCTGTATACCTGACCAACACCGCAGGTGCGGCAGTTCTCGGGCCTGGTTGACGCCAGGATATATTATGACAGTCAGCGTAGAGTGCTGCCCTGTCACGTAGTCTCAAACCAAATTGGAAATCCAAAGCATCATCATTATAATCATCCTCATCTCATTAATCATCCAAAATATAAATTGTCCTTGCTCTTGTGGCCCTTCATGCCCGGCCCTTCATGCCCGGAGCTCTCATGGTGACCTTGGTCTCAGTGTTCCTGTTCGATTCTTCCCTGAATAGTAGTTCTGCTGTCAGTCTTCAACGTGTGACGTTCTGGGGGGTCGACGGAGGGACGTGGTGGCGGTCTGCTCTCTGGAGGGGACGCTCACTCAGTCTGGCTCCGCGACTTAAAGTCAATGTCGTTTGTAGGGGGCATAGTAGCTAGTGGGCTGCGTCCGTTAGCTCGGGACAGACCCAGTACTGAACACCGTCGAAGTGACTCAGCAGAAGTGCAGTGTCAGTGTCATCTTCCGAGGGTAGCCAACCGCAGCGACCCGACATCCCCCCCCCCCCCCCTGGAGCGTCTGTAAAATCGACAAGTCTGGCAGCGGAACGAAATTCAGATGTGGTTGGAGCAGCGAGTGCAGGGACGGGGCGGTGTGAGAGCACAACGGGACAAAGGAACAGGTGTAAGGACGGGGGGAAAAAAAAGAAAAAAGATAATAATAAATACAAAATCACAGTCTGTACAGAAAGAAGCCAAGGCCGAGAGTTTCGGTCATGCGACCAATGGGAAAAATGCTGTTATCCTATGTAAAAAAAAATCCTGGGTAAATCTGAGATGGGAATACATAAAAAAAATACATTAAAAAAAAGAATAAATAAAAAATCAATAACAAAAATCTCTTTCTGTACTGAAAGCAGCAAAGGCTGATGATTTCCGACATGCGTTGAAGGAGAAAATGCTCTTCAAGTAAAAAAATAAATTAAAAAAATCTTGAACGAAAAGGAATGTATCTTTAAGAAATGAAGACGGATAAGTGAGAGAAGAATTTAGCTTCTCTGATACATCTTCCAATCTGTTTGCACCTTCTCTGTATTTTTGGTTCCTGTCAAGAAATGAAAGGCGTAAAGTGATGCATGGGTGCTGTCAATTCTTGAAAATGTAGGTTAAGTTTCTGTGGGGGTGGTGGTGAAGGAGGGGGCGGATAGTTTGTGTGTGGACCGGGGTGTGTGTGTATTCATGGCGATGGTGTGCGTGGTACTGTGATCCGTTAAAGTGCGCTGTCTCGCTCAGTACCGCCGACTTCAGCACTAGAGGTTTCTGTCGGGGTTACCCCACCCTTAGCTCCTGGTCAGGGACCTTACCTGGGAGCACAGGTAGCAGAGGTTTTAACGCGCCTCTTACCCGCGTGATGAACCCGTATGAGCACATAGGGTATTTACGAGTCAACAGTGCCACCTGTTCACCACCCCGCTCTGATAGGAACACCGCCAGTTGGTCCAGGACAGCTTATTCGTCCGGGCAAGCCCGACTTATATCGCTGCAATCCCTTATATCTAAGGGACGCCCCCTATCCGCCGCCTGGGGACCCGCCGGGTTGGGGATGGTCGCCCCGCCACCTAATTGGAGATAGCCTGACCCCGGTTGTGTGTGTGTGAGTGTGTGTGTGTGTGTACGTGTGTGTGTGTGTGTGTGTGTGCGTGCACAACCTCATCCCTCACCTGCTCTCCAGCGACGCGGAAGAGCAAATGTTTTCTCAAAGAGCCAAACCAACCAACCAACTAACCAAGCAACCAAGCAACCAGCAAACAAACAAGCAAACAAGCATTCAAACAAACAAAATAGTGCGATACAGCATTAAAATAATCAACAGAGAGACAGAGAAAGAGACAGGGAGACAGAGAGACAGAGAGAGACACACAGAGAGACAGAGAGACAGAGAGGCAGCTGGCCAGATAGATAGACATCTTGCACCCAAGCAGGCACATTTTCACCGTAGTCCAAGCAATGCACACACTGCGACGTACGGTAGCAACAAATTAGCGAGGTAACAGTGCGGCGTGCAATTAAGTGCCCGCGGTCTTCCCACGCCGCTATCTCTCATTACTCGCATGATTCGAGAGAAGAAAGCGTGTGATGACTTCTTAATTGCTTTGTTTGATGAACCGAGTTGTGAGATTAAGAAAACAAAGACTGTTAAAAATATCGCTGGGAGTGCAAAAAGAACAGTAGTTTTATTGGCTGCGATGAAGTATGGTTCAAAGACTCTTTTAAAAGATAATTATGAAGATCTCAGTTAACTGCCAAGGATAAGCGCGTCCTTATTTTCAAAGCCCTGAAAGTGGGTGGGTAAAAGAGAATGTAAGGGGGGAGGGGTGAATGTCTTTCACCTTCATCCGGGGGCCTAGCACTTTGACAAGCAGACACATGCACGCACGCACGCGCGCGCGCGCGCACACACACACACACGCACGCACGCACACGCACGCACGCACGCACACAAACACACACACACACACACACACACAAGCACGCGCGCGCACACATTGACAAACACACGCACAAATACATCCCAACCCCTTCCCCTCTTTCTCTCTCTCCCTCTCTCCCCCCACCCTCCTCATCGTCTCTCTCTCTTTCTCTCTCTTACCTCTCTCTCTCTCTCTCTCTCTCTCTCTCTCTCTTCCCCCTCTCTCTTCCTCTCTCTCTCTCTCTCTCTCTATCTCGCTTCCCCCTCTCTCTTCCTCTCTCTCTCACCTTTTTTCCCTCTGTCAACCTGTCCCTGTTTTCTCTCCCCCCCCCCCCCCCCCGCCCCTAATCCCTGTCTCCCCCCTTCTCTATCTCCCCCTCTCTCTCCCTCCCCCTCCCCCTCTTTCACTCCGCCCCCTCTCTCTCACTCCTCCCTCTCTCTCCCTCACTCTCTCTCTCTCTTCTCTCTCTTTCCCTCCCCCCTCTCTCTCCCTCACCCCCCTCCCTTTTCTCTCATCACTTACTTATATCGTCGTCATCAGTAGCTTTCACTCTGAAGTCTTTCCTCCATCTCTCTCTTTTGCCTGGCATTTATTTCCTATGCTTCGCTCCAAATGCCAATATATCAAACACTTAGCGTTTTCCTTGACAAGAGGCCTATAACAAACCCATTTAACGGAAGCAAAACGCCTGTAGCGTTCCGGCCAATGAGCGAATGGTCGTTAGCACTTGAGGAGAGAAAAGAAATATTGTATGGATCTTTTTAGTCTCCCTCCCCTCTGTGTCTCTGCCTGGGCCCCCCTCTCTCTTTCTCTCTCTCTTTGTCTGTCTGTCTGTCTGTCTGTCTGTCTGGTTGTCTGTCTGTCTGTCTGGCTCTCTCTCTCTCTTTCTCTCTCTTCCTCTGTCTATATAACTCTGTCTGTCTCTGTCTGTCTGTCTGTCGGTCTGTTTTTATGTTTTTCTGTCTGTCTGTCTGTCTGTCTGCCTCTGTCTCTGTCTCTCTCTGTCTCTCTCTCTCTCTCTCTCTCTCTCTCTCTCTCTCTCTCTCTCTCTCTCTCTCTCTGACGCATGTTTTGACTAAATGTTTTAACGTAGAGGGGGGAATCGAGACGAGGGTCGTGGTGTATGTGCGTGTGTCTGTCTGTGTGTGTGTGTGTGTAGAGCGATTCAGACTAAACTACTGGACCGATCTTTATGAAATTTGACATGAGAGTTCCTGGGTATGAAATCCCCGAACGTTTTTTTCATTTTTTTGATAAATGTCTTTGATGACGTCATATCCGGCTTTTCGTGAAAGTTGAGGCGGCACTGTCACGCCCTCATTTTTCAACAAAATTGGTTGAAATTTTGGTCAAGTAATCTTCGACGAAGCCCGGGGTTCGGTATTGCATTTCAGCTTGGTGGCTTAAAAATTAATTAATGACTTTGGTCATTAAAAATCTGAAAATTGTAAAAAAAAAATAAAAATTTATAAAACGATCCAAATTTACCTTTATCTTATTCTCCATCATTTGCTGATTCCAAAAACATATAAATATGTTATATTCGGATTAAAAACAAGCTCTGAAAATTAAATATATAAAAATTATTATCAAAATTAAATTGTCCAAATCAATTTAAAAACACTTTCATCTTATTCCTTGTCGGTTCCTGATTCCAAAAACATATAGATATGATATGTTTGGATTAAAAACACGCTCAGAAAGTTAAAACAAAGATCGGTACAGAAAAGCGTGCTATCCTTCTTAGCGCAACTACTACCCCGCTCTTCTTGTCAATTTCACTGCCTTTGCCATGAGCGGTGGACTGACGATGCTACGAGTAAAATGGCATTGCGTTCAGTTTCATTCTGTGAGTTCGACAGCTACTTGACTAAATATTGTATTTTCGCCTTACGCGACTTGTTATGTTTTTATGTCTGTCTGTCTGTGTATGTCTGTCTGTCTCTGTCTGTCTCTGTCTCTGTCTCTGTCTCTCTCTCTCTCTCTCTCTCTCTCTCTCTCTCTCTCTCTCTCTCTCTCTCTCTCTCTCTGACGCATGTAAAACTTCTTTTTATATTTAGTCAAGTTTTTACATTTAGTCAAGTTTTGACTAAATGTTTTAACGTAGAGGGGGGAATCGAGACGAGGGTCGTGGTGTATGTGCGTGTGTCTGTCTGTGTGTGTGTGTGTGTAGAGCGATTCAGACTAAACTACTGGACCGATCTTTATGAAATTTGACATGAGAGTTCCTGGGTATGAAATCCCCGAACGTTTTTTTCATTTTTTTGATAAATGTCTTTGATGACGTCATATCCGGCTTTTCGTGAAAGTTGAGGCGGCACTGTCACGCCCTCATTTTTCAACCAAATTGATTGAAATTTTGGTCAGGTAATGTTCGACGAAGCCCGGACTTCGGTATTGCATTTCAGCGTGGTGGCTTAAAAATTAATTAATGACTTTGGTCATTAAAAATCTGAAAATTGTAAAAAAAATATGTTTTTTATAAAACGATCCAAATTTACGTTTATCTTATTCTCCATCATTTGCTGATTCCAAAAACATATAAATATGTTATATTCGGATTAAAAACAAGCTCTGAAAATTAAATATATAAACATTATTATCAAAATTAAATTTTCAAAATCAATTTAAAAACACTTTCATCTTATTCCTTGTCGGTTCCTGATTCCAAAAACATATAGATATGATATGTTTGGATTAAAAACACGCTCAGAAAGTTAAAACGAAGAGAGGTACAGAAAAGCGTGCTATCCTTCCCAGCGCAACTACTACCCCGCTCTTCTTGTCAATTTCACTGCCTATGCCGTGAGCGGTGGACTGACGATGCTACGAGTATACGGTCTTGCTGAAAAATGGCATTGCGTTCAGTTTCATTCTGTGAGTTCGACAGCTACTTGACTAAATGTTGTATTTTCGCCTTACGCGACTTGGTTATTTTAAGCAAGTATCGTTTAGTGTTGTGTTGAATATTTTACTGAGGCGGATGAATTTGTGATATTTGCAAGATTCTTAAACAAACTACATGCATGAAGATGGTGCCTGTGTATCTCTCATTTAATGTTCTCTTTGATTCTCTCTCTCTCTCTCTCTCTCTCTCTCTCTCTCTCTCTCTCTCTCTCTCTCTCTCTCTCTCTCTCTCTCTCTCTCTCTCTCTCTCTCTCTCTCTCTCTCTCTCTTTCTTTTTAAGTGCCCAGTATACTCTGATATAAGAGAAACTTACTTGGGAAATGTCTTTGAAATTGGTCAACTCGAAAACTCGTCAATGCAGATACTACTAACACAAAACAAAAGTAGGTTGTGGGCACTCTCCCGGTATACATTTTATGCATTCAGGCATCGACAGCAACTGCTAGGCTAAAATGAATGTGTGTAAATGATTTCCGATCGATATGTTTCAACCCTTAGCACTGTATATGCACTTGTTCTTACTTGTTTCTGAGAGAGTATACATTGAAATGGAAACTCTACTCCCCCCTTGTACAAACACAACAGTGTGGTTTACAATAAAATTCTGAGTTCTGAGTTCTGAGTTCTCTCTCTCTCTCACATGCAAGTTTTCATAGAAATAACACTTGATCATATTCCAGAGGTTCTCAAATGTCTCACACTTTCTTAACTAACTTCTGCATCAAACTGAAACCGAACACGTATCTATCTGTTATGAAAATGGACATACTATAGCGTTATTTCCAAACATAAAGTTTCACCTGACAACATTTTATTCGCTTTAAAGTGGTTAAAAGCCAATAATCCAATCTTCGCAGACTTGGACTTTCACAACGCTCGATCAAAGCTAAGCAAGTCACATGGTGATAGTATTTGTTGGGATTTTGAACAAAACTTTAGAGAAACACAACATGAAGTTATGGTTCCTGCTGATAACTCTGCATCTCAGTCAAGCCTTGAACGAGTTACACACACTTCACCTATGTTGTATGTCCAGAGCCCTGTGAATATACTTATACGAGATTGAAAATGGAGAGGAAATGGCATTTTCATGGCTTTTTGCTGAGGGCAGAAATGGATTCAGTGACATGCAAGAGACAGAAAAATATGGCTTTCAATGTACTAGTACTTGCGAAACAGACTTTACAATGTGGACTGTCGGTTCAGAAAAGATAATGATGTAGGCCCCTATTTGCTTCAGTCAGCAGAAGCATATGAAAAGTTACTTCTCAGACAAGATGCATCAATCTACATGAAAATCTGATCTCCATTTGCAACTGGAAGACAAAGTAGAATTTGTGCAAAGGATACTAATAATATTAATACCACTTCATCTTTGCATGACAGCTCTTACATGTATCCGTACATCACTGCTTCTTTTAATATTATAACACGGCTTCGACCCCTGTTGATTTTAATCAACCAAATTTCTTGTAGAATATTGTATTTGTGATTCGCATTTCTACTGCCGAGATCTCAGTTTTGCAGTGAACTCGGGCAGACAGACACCGAGAGAGACAGACAGTTGAACAGACTGACGGATGAAATGACAGACAGAGGAAGAGATAGACGTGATTTAATTAAAATAATATCACAGTTTAGAGAGAACTCCCGGACACTGTTTACTGAAAGCTTTATACACAACAACAACAACAGCAACAGCAACAACAACAAATACAACACAAACAACAACAACAACAACGAGAACGACAACAACAACAACTTCCACGACGCCGGCAAGAACTACATCAACGACGATAAAAACAAGAAATTCCTTCGAGGTAGGAAAAACACCCCCGTTGGTCAAAGGGAAATAACCATTCTCACTGCACCCATTCTCACTGCCACCAACTGAGAAGGTTATTTCCCTTTGACCATGAATATGTTTCTGTATAAATCCTTGTAGAATCTTAATCCACCAATAACTCCCTAACCGTGTGTTTGACTGGTCCCAATTTTTGTAAGGACCGTCTCAGGAATGTATAGAACCTGTTCACCAAGTTTGGTGACGATCGGTCCGTTCATTCTTGAGATCTATATGCGAACACAAACACACAAACACACAAACAAACACATCGACCGAAACCTATACACACCCCACCGGATTCCATTTTACCAAGCCTCTGGCACCAGGCACGTCTTTCGCTATCAGTCTGTCTTATTTAGATCTCTATATATATAACGTTCTGTGTGTCAAAAACTCCCAGCTCTCGATTGAATGCACACACACAAATGTATCGTCACAAACGTTTCACCGTATCCTCACAAGCCCCCCACCCCTTACCTACCTACCTGCCCTCTCCACCCTATGTCACCTTCTCCCCCGGGGTCAATGTTCTGGTGGAGGAGACTGAACTGGTAACAAAACAGATGGTAAGGTGACGCAGACTAAATTTGAGTAAGGTAACATTGCGTGCTAAGTTACGGGCAATGTGTCTATGATAAATAGGATGATGGAAGGGGGAGGTGTGTGTAGTGTGTATGTAGTGTGTGTAGTGTGTGTAGTGTGTGTGTGTAGTGTGTATGTGTAGTGTGTGTGTGTGTGTGTGTGTGTAGTGTGTTTGTGTGTATGTGTGTGTGTGTGTGTGTATGTGTGTGTATGTATGTGTGTGTGTATGTGTGTGTATGTGTGTGTGTGTGTGTGTGTAGTGTGTGTGTGTAGTGTGTGTGTGTAGTGTGTGTAGTGTGTGTGTGTGTGTAGTGTATGTGTGTAGTGTATGTGTGTAGTGTATGTGTGTAGTGTATGTGTGTATGTGTATGTGTGTATGTGTATGTGTGTGTATGTGTGTGTGTATGTGTGTGTGTATGTGTGTGTATGTGTGTATGTGTATGTGTATGTGTGTGTGACTGTGTGTGACTGTGTGTGTTGTGCGTGTGTGCGCGTGCGGTTGCGCTTGTTGTTGTTGTTGGACCTGTTGTTGTTGGATCTGTTGTTGTTGTTGGACCTGTTGTTGTTGTTGTTGGAGTTGTTGGTGGTGGTGGTGGTGGTTGCGGTGGTGGGTAGGGGGGGGGGTGACGAGAAAAAAGAAGGGAGAAGAGGGGGAGATGATTTTTTTTATAAAGGAGGAAGAGGGAGAAGGTGCGAGGCGGAAGGGATCAAGAAAAAAAGAATAGATTACCAGTTTAGGGATAAGGGTAGGGTGGGAGATTAACAGATAAAGCATATGGCATTGCCAAGTTGTGGTCAGTGCGGTGGGGGGACGAAGAGGGGAGGGGGTTGAGAAGACAGAGAGGGGTAAAACATATCTCAGTTAGTGCAGGCGTTGGGGTATGGGGAGAGATGGAGGGGGGGGGGGGGGTGAGAGTTACAGGTACAGCATTGCCAGCTAGGTATACGTTGCTACTTACATCATAAGCCGTAATTGCTTTCTCGTCGGAATGCATGCTCAGCAAGAAGCTGGCTTCTGAGTCTCAGGGTATGCAGAGATGTCAGCGATTTCACGTTATACGCTTTCAGTTAGCGAATGGCACTGGTGGTGAACTTATTTCCTAGTACTGCGCTATATTAAGACTATATACAGCTGAGGTTTTCTTGAATGTGTTGTTGTTTGTGTGTGGGCAAAAGCAACTTTTGGGGCAAAGAAAACTGTCAAAACACGAAGTTCTTGGATGTAGCATAGATGGGATATCTATGGATGTAGCAAACATGCGGGTTTTAAATGATGGAGGGTATCAGAAGGTCTTCGTGGTCAATGTTCTTTGCACTAAGTTTTGTCTTTGTTTGTTTGTTCAATAATTCTATTGTTTGCTTGTTTGTGTTTAGGTTGAGGTCCTGAAAGATTATCAAGCCCGTGCAGCACGCATGCTGTTCCTATCATTGAGGCTTTCATAACGTCTTCGGATGGTGGTTAAAGCTCTTTTTTCCTAATTGGGTTGTTTGTTTGTGTTCGGGGTGAGCTACTGAAGAATTAAATGAAGTTCTTGCAGCAAGCATGTTCCCATGATCCACACTTCCATTACGTCTTCGTGGTTTTCATCTACATAAATCCATGTTTCTTACACTAAATGCACCTGGTAAATGTATCGTTTAAATCAGTGCATCAGGGGTGGGAACTAGAAACTCTACTGAAGTAAAATACAAAGCCCATGTCGCGAACATATTTCTATGATCAAAGCTCTGAACATATGGTATAACAGTCAGAATCACAGATGTGTTAAGGTCACTAGCCGATCAAAATCTTGCTTTACCTTGAGAAATAAAAGCTTTTGCGCTCAGAAATCCCAATCTTCGTCTTCCACCGTAACAAAGACTTCGTGGCTTCTCACATCACGCACGCATTTTGGTCATAATTTTATAGTACAAGAGTAAAACGGCATCCATGTAAAATGCACATTAAAATAGTCGTGGTCGTCGTGGTCGTCGTCGTCGTCGTAGTAGTAGTAGTAGTAGTAGTCAGTAGTAGTATATAGTCGTTGTACGGTTGAAGTTGTAATTATTGCTGTTGTTGTCGTCGTCGTCTTTGTTGCTTTTGATGATCGGATGATGATGATGATGATGATGATGATGATGATTGATGATTGATGATTGATGATGATGATGATGATGATGATGATGAAGATGATGATGACGATGACGACGACGACAACGACAACGACCACGACGACCCCGACGACCCCAACGATGATGATGATGATGCATGTGTTGTTGTTGCAAAGTCCAGTTACACATGATTCCTAAGGTCACGTCACGGACCTTTCGAACTAATTGGCTCCGTAACAGTCTCAGTGAGTGCATGTTCTGACAAAGTTACTCGCAACACCTGGCTGTCTGACTATCCAGCATCAACAGTACTGTGCATCAGTAAGGTCGAGATGACCTTAACGGCCGACTGAAAGTTCAGGACTTATTAGATCAGCTGTTGCACGCCTTGTCCAAATAATACAATTACCATGAAGTTCCAGACACAACTCGCAACCAGAGGAGCTTAGAACTGTTAGTGTGCGCTTTCCCATGCATGTAACCAGAGGAGCTTAGAACTGTTATGGTGCGCTTTCCCAGCCGGCATGCAACGACCTCGATCACCGGCTAATGCATATAACCATTAGATACATGCAAGTAACTTACTGCACGTTTTGTCGAGTCCCTTCCTTCCACATCCATTTACCACCCCCCCCCCCCCCCCCCCCCCGTTCCCCATCCATTGCACAGGGCGTGTGCGCAACAAACGGCATTTCAATCCAAAATGAGACACTATTACTAATAGCAATTTCAGAGTCAGGAGAAAACCTTCAGGAACTATAACATCTTGCGATGGCATGGAGACAAAAGGAAGAGGGGGGACGACTCAGACATATGGGAACATAAATCTGACGAGCCAGTGTGTGTAGTGAGAGAGTGTGTGTGTGTGTGTGTGTATGTTAGTGTGTGTGAGTGTGTGTGTGTGTGTGTGTGCGTGCGTGTGCGCGTATGTGTGCGCGCGCACAGGTGCGTGCGTGTGCGTGCTCCACGTACATGCGAGCGTGCATGTGTGCGTGCGTGTCAGTCAGTGTGCGCGTGTATGCAATGATGGGTGAGGGGGGCGAGGAGTGGGGAAGGAGGGAAGGAGGGGAGGAGGAAAAGGGGGCGGATGATTCAATGCACGTACCATCTGCAAGCACTGCAGTGTTCCCCGTTGACCTCTGTCAGACAGCCGGGGGATGTTTGGAGAAAAAACGACACCAAGTACCGGGATCATCTTCTGCCCATGCCGTGCAGTTTCTGTCTGTCTGTCTGTGAGCGCTGAAGATAGTGATGGATTCAGACCAAGACGACCCAGCATCCTTGCTACTTCTACTTCGTCTTGGTCAGTCTTCACTAACCTTTTGAACGTAACGTTTTGTTTTGTCAATAATTAAACGTTCCAACAACATGCCTTTCTTGGGGGTTTTATTCTGAATTTTGGAACGTTGGCAGTCCATTTTTGTGTGGATTTCTTCGCTACGGGTGCAAAAAAATATCGGGCCTTTTGTTTACCGGTGTCACGATTTCATCTTTCGCCTGTGTACATATTTCCCCCTCGACATATACTCAAGACTAAAATGTTGTTTCCTGGTAAAATTAAGAAGTGAAATTATTTATGGACGAAAAGCATGTCAGTTTCTTGCATGTGAAGAAAATTGGTGGTAAAATTTAATAGATTTCACCCCCAAAATTGAATTCTTCGAAAACGTGTACTGAGTGGTTACGTCCCTTGAGTAAGAAGGAAAACATTTTAGGATGACCACCTTTGGGGCCCTCTAGGATGAATCAAATTTCTAAGTTAAATAAAACAAATTGGTTGGACAAATTTGGCCCCATGAATGTAAGGTACACAAGGTCGCTCATCAGTACTATCGAAGGGTGTTTTTTTGTTCAGTGTAGAGTTTATACTAGATCAACGAGGCCGAGAAGCGAAATATCACCACGGCGAAAGATGAAAACGTCACACCGGCAATGCTGTTGACTGATTCCAGTGAATTGCAGTCTTAAGGCCTGTCCAGACACTCCCGGCCGACCCTGTCCACATTTGACTTATGCTCAAAACGGCCCCGTTGGGCGCGCTGCAGCGTGCTATGATCGCGAAGCGTTATTTGCAGAAGAATAGCGCGTGTTCTAATTTCTATGACACAGACATAGAACGACGGAAATGTGACCAATCAGAGCAAACCAGAGCGATGACGTCAGCCGCTCGCGGCGCGGCAGTCGAATGCAACTGAACCTTCTTGTCAGGTGACCCGCTCCACTGATACCGCGTTGTGAAAAAAATCGTCGATGTGTGGCCACTCGGCAAATCCCGCGCGACGCACAAAACGGCCTGCGGCGCATAGAGCGTAAAACGGCGTCCAAGTCTGGACAGGGCTTTAGGGAGCCATGACTGATCATAGCGGAAACTAATTAATAGTGTTCAGTGGGCGGTAAGAGTCGGGGGAATGGAAGCGAGGGTAGTGCCTCTTTACTTAAATCTTCCTAAAAGACTGACGGTCAGGTGAGAGTACATACAGTCTTGAACAAGATAAATTGCTTTAACTGAGCAAAGGGTCTAGTAATTCCATTTTTAGGATTCACAAAAGGCCTGTGGGTGTTGCCCTATATGCATTTTCAGTAGACAATAGTATTGCTCCATGCTAAACAAGTGAACAGATTTTGCTGTTTGTTTGTTGTTGGGGTTGTTGGTGGTTTTTGTGGGTTTTTTTTGTGTGTGTGTGTTGTTGTTTTTTTTTTTTGGTTTTTTTTTGGGGGGGGGGTCAAAGTCTTATAAAAATCGGTGCAAAACATGCCAGGGCAAACCCTTGTCAGTGTTGCACGTAAGGTTCTGGTCATAAACGGTGCTAACCAGTTTGTGTTTCAAAGCTGACACACTGACACAATAATGCACTGTAACAACATGTCTTCCACGACGAAAACTGACACATTTTCTTGACCGGTCCTTGACTTCCTTTTTTTCTCGGTTTTTTTTCGAAGAGTTCATACCGCTTCGCTGTTCCCACGAAAGCAAAGCACGGCGCCTTGACAAGACAAGACAAGACAAGGCTCGTTTTAAGCTAATCCCAGATAAGACACGCACAGTCGTGTCATTATGATAACTGCAACGCGGCTCGTGCAGCACGTGAACACGGTAGAGCTGGTAAGCAAGAAGAGAGAGCAGAGAGAAAAAGTGGGCTAAACGAGAACTGGTGGTGGTGCTTAGCCAGCGGATAAGATAAACATTACAAGAACCACGCTTTTGACTAACTGAAACCATGGGTGTTGCGACGGAGTTGTGCGGCTTAAGTGCTGTTTACATGGCTGACTTTTAACCGTCTTTTGTTAGCGAGAATTCGCACAGAAGTTGGCAAGGTAAAAACGACGATCCCGCATTGTCAAATGAAGGTGGAAGAAACCAACCAACCATCTCAGATCTTGCCAGCCTTGTGAGACATACCTTATATTTTCAACCGACTAAAAATCTCAGTTGAACACTGTTCAACTTTCTTGCCGATTTTGAAGCGACTTCAGTGCTGTTCGCGTGGTTGCTTTTCAGCCGACATTCGGCTGACTTCCGAAAAAGTCCTTGTCAGTACAAAAAAAAGTTGTCGCCTCATGGACAGTTTAAATACATATCGAACACCGATTGACTGAACAAAATAAACGATTTTGCTAATATTTTGCCTGTGATATTTCCAGAGTGTTTTGAAACATTAAAGAAATCAATCGGACAGACTTTATGATACAGAATTTTGAATATGATCACTTGCCAAGAATCATATAAACGAGGGTTGGATAATTGAATGGGGTATCTGACCGATCAATTACAATAGCAGGACCTATTTTGTAAGTGGTATTAATCCCTGGTTTACTATTGTTGTAATGATGTGTTTCTATTTGAATTATATTGTAACGCGTCTTTCCGATATGGCTGGAAATAGCGTAATTAGGCTTATAATTATGACCCTTTCATAGGCTAAAATTAGATCAGTTTCTCAATTCGCATGAACATATTTCCTAGAGCATCCGAGCCATTTTAACCAATGCCGAGCAGAGTCCACACAATCACATACAAAAAAAAACCAATTGACCGTGACATTTTTGCACCGAATTGCAAACGGTACCATAACCCCATTTTGAAAAATGACACAAGAAGAGCTAAAAGTGATCGTATTCTGAAACATATGCATATTGAGCGATATGTATTACGTAAGCGCTGTTCAAGCTAAAGTGTTCACAATCTGCCACGTCTGAAAATAGATATAAGTATACCTTGCTGCGTCAAGGGAAAACTTCTCGTCGATTTTGCCTCGCAGCTTCTAAACGACTGACTAAGCTGGTCAACGACGCCGGTGTAACACGAAATTTTTACTCCACGAAAAATTTACTCCGGAGTAAATGTTTCGTACGAAATTCTTACTCCAAGTACACTTTTCGTACGAGAAAAGAACTCCCCAGGGCACGAAAAAATTACTCCCTCCACGAAATTTTTACTCCCCATTTTTTTTTACTTCCAGTAAAAATCTCGTACGCAAAAATGGGATGCGGGCGAAGGGATAATGCCAATAAGTGATCTCGCGCAAACGAATGTCGCGCTACCCTCCTTCCACCCCTTCCACCACCAAGACTAACAAGGGAGTCAAAATTTCGTACACCTGGCATGGGAAGTTAAATTGCTCGTGTTGGGGTGAAGTAATTTATTCGTTATTTATTTGTTTACTCGGAACTCACCTGTCTTGGGGAGTAATTTTCTCGTGCAATGGGGGAGTGCTTTTTTCGTAAAGGGAGTAACTTTTTCGTACGAAATGTTTACTCCGGAGTAAAAATCTCGTGGGAGTAATTTTCTCGTCTTACACCGGGTTGGCCGCAAATCGGGCTTGTGAACAACACTTTAGTTGTTGCCGTTGATACAAGGTGAGTCGAAATGACCTTGCTAAGTCGATGGTAATAAGTGTTGTAAGTGATGTTTGCGTAATTAACTACAACGGCCGTGTACTCCCGGTGTAACACGAAATTTTTACTCCACGAAAAATTTACTCCGGAGTAAATGTTTCGTACGAAATTCTTACTCCGAGTAAATTTTTCGTACGAGAAAAGAACTCCCCAAGGCACGAAAAAATTACTCCCTCCACGAAATTTTTACTCCCCATTTTTACATTTAGTCAAGTTTTGACTAAATGTTTTAACGTAAAGGGGGGAATCGAGACGAGGGTGTGGTGTATGTGTGTGTGTGTGTGTGTGTGTGTGTGTGTGTGTGTGTAGAGCGATTGAGAGTAAACTACTGGACCGATCTTTATGAAATTTGACATGAGAGTTCCTGGATATGACATCCCCGGACGTTTTTTTCATTTTTTCGATAAATGTCTTTGATGACGTCATATCCGGCTTTTTGTAAAAGTTGAGGCGGCACTGTCACACCCTCATTTTTCAATCAAATTGATTGAAATTTTGGCAAAGCAATCTTCGACGAAGGCCGGGGTTTGGTATTGCATTTCAGCTTGGTGGCTTAAAAATTAATTAATGACTTTGGTCATTAAAAATCTGAAAATTGTAATTAAAATTATTTTTTTATAAAACGATCCTTACGTTCATCTTATTCCTCATCATTTTCTGATTCCAAAAACATAGAAATATGTTATATTCGGATTAAAAACAAGGTCTGAAAATTAAACATATAAAAATTATTATCAAAATCAAATTTCCGAAATCGATTTAAAAACACTTTCATCTGATTCCTTGTCGGTTCCTGATTCCAAAAACATATAGATATGATATGTTTGGATTAAAAACACGCTCAGAAAGTTAAAACGAAGAGAGGTACAGAAAAGCGTGCTATCCTTCTCAGCGCAACTACTACCCCGCTCTTCTTGTCAATTTCACTGCCTTTGTCACGAGCGGTGGACTGACGATGCTACGAGTATACGGTCTTGCTGAAAAATTGCATTGCGTTCAGTTTCATTCTGTGAGTTCGACAGCTTGACTAAATGTTGTATTTTCGCCTTCCGCGACTTGTTTTTACTTCCAGTAAAAATCTCGTACGCGAAAATGGGATGCGGGCGAAGTGATAATGCCAGTATGTGATCTCGCGCAAACGAATGTTGCGCTACCCTCCCTCCAACCCTTCCACCACCAAGACTAACAGGGGACAAGGGAGTACAAACTTCGTACACCTGGCATGGAAAGTTAAATTGCTCGTGTTAGGGTGAAGTAATTTATTCGATTTTTATTCGTCAGGGGAGTAACATTTTTGTACGAAATGTTTACTCGGAACTCACCTGTCGTGGGGAGTTCTCGTGTAATGGGGGGAGTACTTTTTTCGTAAAGGGAGTAACATTTTCGTACGAAATGTTTACTCCGGAGTAAAAATCTCGTGGGAGTAATTTTCTCGTGTTACACCGGCTTGCTTCCCCTTTAATCCCAACTCAGCATGTCATCAACCTCACCGTAAATTGTCAGTAATCAACCTTGTTCATCTCACACATCCTTCCTCTCATGTTCTTCCCTTCTCGAGAAGCAGTAAGTGTCTGGGACTGGTACATCAAGTTGCTGCAACGTGGAGTGGAATAATAGGATCAGAAGGCTTTGAGTAAAGGCCCAGTACTTCCCGTGTAAACGATTCCCGGACTATCTCAGAACTGACGGTTCCGCATAGCCAAATATAGGTAGATGGAACCCACCAACTATTTCAGATCTGGCCAGCCTTGATCCCTTCATTTATGATTTTATAGATAAATAAATAAAACAAATAATACATAATAACACAAAGACAATAAAACCAAATTAAAAAATGAATGAATGAATGAATAAATAAATAAATTAGATCAAAGATACGCTTTTCTCGCATAACGCAGGTATGCAACTACTTAACGGTCGAGACTGAAGGAACTCGAATCATTAACTAGTACAATGGGGATGAACTGGTCGTGTGTTCATTTTTGTCTGACGGTGTTTTACAAGTCACCAAATTTCATTTGCTGCGTAGTGTAGGCGCAAATTTGTAGGTTCATGACCCTTTAATTAAAGTAGTTTTAAGTTTCATTTTCAGGTCATTCCCGATATTGCAAAACAGGAAATCGTCTGGAATGCATGAAATCCCTGACTGCGTGTCCTTTGGGTGACGTCGTAACTCACAGTTCTATTGCGATAGTCTATGGCAGCCCAGGGGTGACAGAACTCTTCTCTAGATCCCGGATGAGCTGACACTAACGAAACGGCACTATGACGTCGAGCGCTTCTTTTCTCTGTACGTCCTGCCATTACATATTCCTCCCTCTGACACACGTCAACGATGAGAATAGAGCCGTCAGAAGGCTGTTCATCGCAGGGGGGTGGTTAGCGAGCGGAACAGAAGAGAAAAAGCAAAACAGACTCTGTTCCAAAATCCACAGCAGCGAATTCTTTGAACAGTCAAGTCATACGTCTGACAGACGCGTTCTTATGCGGCTTGGATTTTTTTTGCATCCGGGTTATTTTGACGAAGGACAAAACGAGGCTGAAAACTCCAGACAAACACGAATCGACAGGTCCTTATTATTTTGCTGTTTGCCTGTTATGTTACCTGACTACATGTACAATAGAGATGGAGACTCTTGAAGTTTAACAGAAGAGCAGAAAGGAACGGGGAAATCTTGAGATTGATGATCCACAGCTCCACTTCAGTGTCAGGCAAAATCCTAACTGCTTTTCCATGGTTGTCAGCTGCTGCATAAGCGTTGTTTGTTTGTTGTTGTTTTTGTTGTTGTTGTTGTTGTTGTTGTTGTTGTTGTTCTTGGTCTTGTTCTTGGTCTTGTTGGTCTTGTTCTTGGTCTTGTTTGTCTTGTTCTTGGTCTTGTTCTTGGTCTTGTTCTTGTTGTGTGTCGCCGTCGTCAATTGTCGTTGTTTTGTCTTGTTGCTGCTGCTTTTGTTGTTGTTGTTGTTGTTGTCCTCGTCGTCGTTGTGGTTGGGGAAGATTCACTGAGCTATACAGGTGTAGATATATATACATTCTGATAAATAAACTATTTAGTTTTACATAATAATATTCACCTTGAAAAATGGCCGGCAGTCTCGTAAACTACCAGCTCGAAGAAAAAAAAAATCACAAAATGGTTTCATTCGTTTTTTCTTGACCATATATAAAACAAAGGTGTAATTCGGTTTTTCTAGACCATATAAAAACAAAGGTGTAATTCGTTTTTTCTTCACCATACAAAAACAAAGGTGTAATTCGGTTTTGATCATATAAAAAAAGATCTTACAGTTGTGCTTTTAACAGCACAACCTACATTTCTACAAGTGCACTGAACGCTTACTTGCGCATGATCCAGCGTAACATCGTGGAAAAGTAATTAACTGTCTCAGTCTTTCTTCTGACGTCAGAAGTAATAATTCTCGCTTTAGCATAATCACCAACTACCTCTAATTAACTAGTCGGAAAGTGTAACGGCAATTAGCTCACATCTCATGTTATGATCTTAAATAGTTTAAAGGCCACCGCTCTTAAACTTTCTTCTTCATCTTCACACGGTCATTATCTACTCATTAGTCTCTTTGATGAGAGTGTAACAGCAATGAGTTCAAACCCAAGGTCATGATTTTATAGTTCAAAGACCAGGGGCAGATTAAGGGGGGGGGGGGGGGTACAGGGGTTCCGGAACACCCCCCCCCTCCCGCGGCTGTCCAAAAAAAAGAAGATTTAATACTAACTTTAAAAGAAATAATGAGTGGTTGCTGACACCAGTTGATCATGTTTAAAATCAAGGATAAGCCATAAATTGTTCATAAAATGGCAAAAACTCTTCAGCTTCAGGGGGGCTTGGCCCCCCAGACCCCCCCAACGGGGCCTTGCCCCCGTACTCCCCAGGTCCACATGTCCTCCCCTGGACCCCATTTGGTTGAAAAATGAGAGCGTGACAGTGCCGCCTCAACTTTCACGAAAAGCCGGATATGACGTCATCAAAGACATTTATCAAAAAAATGAAAAAAACGTCTGGAGATACCATACTCAGGATCTCTCATGTCAAGTTTCATGAAGATCGGTCAAGTAGTTTTCTCTGAATCGCTCTACACACACACACATACACCACACCCACGTCTCGATTCCCCCCTCTACGTTAAAACATTAGTCAAAACTTGACTAAATGTAAAAAGCAAAAAAAAGGCGTCAAAACGAAAGTAACAGTCGGCAGACGACACAAGGGGGATAACCCCGCATCCCTTTTGTCTCATTTGTTTTGTAATGTGTTGTCTTTCTCTTTGTATAGTAAGTCCAGTCTCTTTGCGTCACTGTATAGTTATTTTCTACCCTGACCCAAAACAAAAAACAAAACAAAAAATCCCTACCTACCTACCATATTTTTTGTAGCCATGTTACCAGAAGCATACAACTTTTTTTTTGCCTAAACACACACACACACACACACATACACACACACAGAGTTTTGTATCTGGAGTTAGAGCTAACCGACACAGACACAGACACAGACACACACACACACACACCACCACCACCACGACCACCGCCACCGTGACCACCACCACCGTGACCACCACCAATAACAACAAAAAGCTTGATGGTCCACTGAAACCTGGGGCAGGTTTCATAGACTGGAGGTGGTCAACACTGTGTGTGTGTGTGTGTGTGTGTGTGTGTGTTTGCGTTCATGTGTGTGTGTTTGCGTTCATGTGTGTGTGTATGTATGTGTGTTGGTGTGTGTGTTTGCGTGTGTGTGTGTGTGTGTTTGCGTGTGTGTGTGTGTGTGTATGTGTGTGTGTGTGTGTGTGTGTGTGAGTGTGGAGGGGTTGTCCGGGCCGAACGCGGTGTGCTGAGGGAGGGCGGCACTGTAATTATGGAAAGCCGTTTGGCTCATAACCATTACACGTGTAATAAAACATAAATACACGCGTAATAAATGATTAATACACGTGTATTTATTTCTTGTTGCACGTGTAATTATTAAATACACGTGTAATAAATATTTCATACTCGTGTAAAAAATGATTAAATACACGTGTAATTAACATTTCATGCGCGTGTAAGAAATGTTTAAATACACGTGTAATTATTTATTACACGTGTATTTAATCATTTCTTACACGTGTATGAATTATTTATTACACGTGTATGAATCAATCATTACGCGCGTATTAATTATTTAGTACGCGCGTATGAATCATTTCTTACGCGCGTATGAATTATTTATTACGCGCGTATAGATTATGAGCCAAACGGCTTTCCATACGGTTGTGCTGGCCCGTGAACCTGGCCCCTCAACTTTGATTGTGTGGGCCTGGTAGTACACAAAATTCGCTAGAAACTTAGAAGTTGGCCAAAAACGGATGGGACTGAAAGGGTTAACACTCGCCGCCGTCCTTCGGTTTGACTTTGTCCTTTCTCCTTTACGGCCGCCTTTTCACCCAACTCACCCCCCCCCCCCCCCCCACCAGCCTCCCCCTCCCCCCATCCCTTTACAGGTTGGTCGGTCTAATGAGGTGTTCAGCGAGTGCTTTTTACGCGTGATTTTTGCCGCTATAACAACAATGAGCGCGTGCAGGGCAACAACCCGTGAAAACAGTCCGTCACGGCACGCTGCTTGCAGGAATGCTAGCTTTCCGCCAGCCTGCATCGATTAGGCCAAATATTAAAAACAGACGTTAAACACTAAAACAATAATAACAACACTGCCAACTGCCAGCGCCCCGGCCCCCCTCCCCCCTTTCTCAAAGCCTGTCCGTTTACAAAGTCACCTGAGAGAAGAAAGGGGAACAAAGACCAGGTATGACCTCCCCACAGCATTCAGCCATGGCATGCAGCTTTCACCATCACCAGCGGAAGATAATGACTTAAACCTACCATTACAGCACGGGTATGTAATGCCTGCTTCGCCCGCCCCTGTCTTTTTTTTACCTACAGTATAGTCTATATGTCTGCAGTCATAAACTCTGGTAAAGGAGGCCGAGAAACATTAAAATCGAGCCGCGGACGGCGATTGAGGACGCCTGACAGAACGATCGAAGCAGCAAGCACTAACATTGTCAGTGATTAGTGCCACCAAAATGAGTGCAAAGTAATGAGAAAAAGTCAGAGCCTGTTTCGCAAAAACGTCCTCATATTTGTAGCATTGAAGCTCCTCCGAAAACGGCGTATGGCTGCCTAAATGGCGGGGTAAAAAACGGTCATACACGTATAAAATTCCACTCGTGCAAAAAACACGAGTGTACGTGGGAGTTTCAGCCCACGAACGCAGAAGAAGAAGAAGAAGAAGAAGAAGAAGAAGTAGCATTGAAGCTATATAAAACAAATCAGCAACACAAAATCTTCAGTCCGATTATAGGTAGGGCCTACATGTCTAAAGATTATTATCGATCATTTGTGCGTGTGAAGAGAGCAAGGGGTATATGAAATACATTAGATACACATGTAGAAGATTTTTTTTTTTAATGAAACGAATAAAGAATAAATAAAATAAATAACGACAAAAAACTAAAAACAACGAAAGGAGACACAATAACATCCACAATATACAGACAAGAACATAACCCCCCCACCACCACCACCCCCTGCCATCGTAAGCTGTGACACGTCATTGTCAGCATTAATTGTCGTTATTTTACTCTCTCTCTCATACCTGTGGCAATAATGTACCCTGGCAAAGTCGCTATTACCTCTGCGCTACCGACAGAGGTGATGATATTCTGTCTCTGACGTCAAGTGGCATTTTGCTGCGTATGAGCCATTTTTGTGTGGAGCTGCCTGAACCATTGAATCACTATGATGTATATTTGCGTGTATGCAGTTGGGTTCTGTTGCTCTTGTAAGCAAACAAACACGCAAACAAGCAGGAGTCACAAGAATGCAGACTCAGAGAAAACGAGAAGGTGGGTGGGTGGGAGAAAAAAACTGCTGATGGTAAGGTTGGATGAGGGGTGCGTGGGTTGGGGGCGGGAGGGCCGGCGGGAGCGGATGGGAGGGAGAGAGAGAGAGAGAGAGAGAGAGAGAGAGAGAGAGGTCGATTATTTATTGCAACAAACACAATGTGTGTGTACAAGGGGGGATATACTAATAAATTCACATAAGACTAAAGTGGACGACAACTTAATTGACCGCCCGGAAGCAAAGCAATGTGTGTGCCTGTGTGTGTGTGTGTGAGTGTGTGTGTGTGAGAGAGAGAGACAGACAGAGAGAGAGACAGACAGAGAGAGAGACAGACAGACACAGACAGACAGACACAGACAGACAGACGGACAAACCGACAGACACTATAGTGGGGGAGGTGTGTCGGTAAACGAGGTTGCATAGGGTAACACAGGTCGTTGCACTAAACATATCCGAGTCGATCTTTTTTTTCTGGCAGAATCGCAGTTACCTACTGCTTTCTGAAGTGCGTTGCGGGGGGTTGCCTTTAGTGATACAGGGAAGGTCATTAGCGTCCATGAAGTTGCAAGATTTGATTCCGTAGCGTGCTTTGGAAAACAAAAACAAACCAGCATTAAATGACTCTATTTGCTGTTAAGTCGACAGCCTGGAAACCCCCAGAAATATTCACAAAGAAAACAAAATTAATTCAAAAATGTCAGACTAGGAAGACAGGACATGGAGGAAGCAAATAGAATAGTTTCATTGTGGGGTGGCAATGCTTATTCTGTATATATGCACTCATCATTATTTTGTGCCCCTTTTCGCCCAGTCCCCCTCCACAGACACACACGCACGCACGCACACACACACACACACACACACTTACACACGAAGTTTCAAATAAATAGGGCACCGATGCCGACAGACAAAAACATCGACACAGACAGTCTATGACACAGACAAACAGATGTTCAGCGTTTAACTTCAAGCCCGCTTCCTTTCCCACACAACATACCGAACCTTATTCAAGTATAAGTGAATTAACTCTCATTTACCACCCCCACCCCTCCCCAAGACTTCATCAAAAAGGCCTCGTCCGCCTCCCACTCTAACATCAAAGTTCCCGGGTATACACCTGCACCCTCAGTGATTACATAACACCCTCAGCTCTCCCACACCTTGTCGACACAGCTCTTAAGGCCTGAGGCCTAAGGCGGCACACATCAAAGGGAAGCGCACCTGCCTTATCTCTCAGGTGAGGCACCAAACAAGTCCTAAATGTGCCAGAAGGCGAGCAGACTGTTGGTTCGGGGAGGGGTAAGCGGCTTGAAAAGAGGAGAAACAGTGTCTTACATTGTTTCCTGTAGATCGTAAACGTACGCTCGAGCTGGTTGTAAACTTGCTGAAAAATGACCCCTGCCTCCCGCTGAGAAATGGTGAATGCTTGATGAGTGAGAAGAAAACAGTAAGGTCTGCATTACTACCCCTTAGTTGCACATAGACAGACACAGAGAAACCCAAATACACACACACACATACACAGAGAAACGCACACACACACACACAAGCAGAGGAAAATATTCCACTATTTCAAACTTCACATCCCTCAAAGACACACTCAGCTTCACGTAAACCATCAGTTTCTGGTCACAGACACTGTCAGGCTTTGACACACAGTACAAACTCCCTTTGTTTAAACACTCACCGCTTGAGAACATCCTAGGTGCCTTCTGTAAAGAGCAAGCATTTTTCAATGAATTTAATTTTGCGTGGTCAGCCGGTTTTACAATGAGACAAATCGGACGCCTCGTTTTGGCGCTAGACCTAACTTTTAAAATCTAAATAATAAATTGACAGCTTGTTACACAAACATTCTTAAATCATAAGAGAATTTTTTTTCAAGACAAGATCAGGACAATTTGAAGTTTTGAAAGTTTGAAAAAAGGGAGCCCGGAAACAGGTCACGCAAGGTTGTGTTTGCCAAGCAGACGAATTTTCTGCATAGCGCTTGCTTCTTTGAAGCCAACCGCCGCCGATAAGTTTGTGTGACTTGCAGCTTTTGTTGCGTTTTAGATTCAGAGGTACACAATAACGTGCTATTGCAGATACAGCGAGTCGCATTGAAATCACAAACTGACAACTAAATTGTGAAAAAAAGGAAAGTGGATCACACGGGTCCAGGATGGCTCAGGGGTTAGATAAACCACGAAATCTGGTGTGTGGTTTACGTGAGCTAAATAGCCATTCAAAGGAACTGTGTCATTTAATGCTGTTAAATGCTATTGCAAGTGTGTGCCATAAGGTTAGAACTGCTTTTTTCATGAGAAGATTTAAATCGTTCTGTAAACCATTTGGGGCAGACTGGGGCTTTAAACACGCACACACAAGCAGAGGAAGAGATTCCACTATTCCAAACTTCACATCCCTTCTTAACCCTTAGGCTGGTTGACGCGACATATGTCACGCTACTTTACCTATACTGTCACCTGGTTGTCACGACATATGTTGCGCTACTGGCTCAGTCTGTTTGGTCGGTTCCGATTACCTCCCATGGATGCGAAAACCTATATGACCGTTTTTTTCACTCTGTTAATTCACCAGTGGCTATGTAACATGTGTTACAGAATTGCACCAGTGTAAGGGTTAACACACTTACACACACACAGGATTGAAATAAAGAACTTTTGGTATAGTTTATATACAGACAGAGAACAACCCCAAAATCGTTCTTGGATTTTATTCATTTACAATGGCATGGGAAACATTCAAAATCATGTCATTCATGCTCTGCTCTTTCATATTTACTCCTGAATTCCATCTCTCACGACCATTATTAACAGCTATTGTGTTTTCAGCGTAGCAATAGGGCCCGATATTTAGACGAGACAAGTATAATGCCGACGAGTCGAAGACGAGTCACATTATACTTGTTCGAGTCTAAATATCGGACCCTATTGCTACGATGAAAACACAATAGCGTTTATATAGCTATTCTGACATTAAATTCTGTGTTAAAATCATGTTTTTGTCAGCAACAAGTACCAGAATGGTCCATGTCGTTGATTGCAGACGACGGTTCCCTTTCCGCATGAAGCCACGGAAATAACCGAACATTGAAAAACCCACGGACATGTATTACGGAGAAAACTCGAGATAACCGGATGTTTAGCATTACGTCAATATGCTAGGAATCATATGACGTCATGACGTATCATGCTTGCCTACGTATATTGTATGTTCGAAAGTCTGACTTCTGTTGGGAATTCGCGTGGTGAAGACTGCGGTAAATCTGTAGATGATAAGAGAACAAGGATTGTCTCAGAAGAAACGACTAAATGTTTCAGACCGGTAACTTCATTTCAACATTGCACTATACAATGGACGTTCTATGTGACAGGAGAGTTTGCTGATTTTGTGTTAAACATTGGAGAGATCGTCTGCTAGAATCAAAGATAGGTCGCTTCAGATTGCAGCTTCTGGAAATTTGCAAGGTTTGTTGCCTGTTAAAGAACTGGATTTTACACGTAATGTATGTCATGTACAGTAAGCAACAACAAAAACACACACAAAGCAAATGGCCTCGTCTGTCGACTAGTCACAGAAACAAACCTGGCGAGGTATGCGTGTACTTTATACACGTGGAAGAAACCGGAACCATGCGTCTTTGTTATTGACAATATGCTTTTGGATATTGAGAAAAATGGCCGACTTCCGTAGCATTATGCTTTGATGATCGGAAGAGATTATCCAATCACAGCCCCCGAATTCCCCCACGTGTTCATCAGAATAGCTATATACAACCATCACATCCTCTGCAATAAATATTGTTGTCAGAGACAGCAAGCCTGAGAGTGTCATTCACAATAAACACAAGATGTAACTTTTAATTACTTTGCAGTATTAAATAACTTTTCAAGAATGGGTATAGTCCCGAATTAACCCTGTGAAAGTGACAACATGTACTGAAAAAAGAGCGACTGTTTGAGATTCACTAAGCAAAATCTTATATTATTAATGTTTTAATGTGACTTTTGTGTGTGTGTGTGTGTGTGTGTGTGTGTGTGTGTGTGTGTGTGTGTGTGTGTGTGTGTGTGGTGTGTGTGTGTGTGTGTGTGTGTGTGTGTGTGTGTGTGTGTGTGTGTGTGTGTGTGTGTGTGTGTGTGTGTGTGTGTGTGTGTGTGTGTGTGTGTGTGTGTGTGTGTGTGTGTGTGTGTGTGTGTGTGTGTGTGTGTGTGTGTGTGTGTGTGTGTGTGTGTGTGTGTGTGTGTGTGTGTGTGTGTGTGTGTGTGTGTGTGTGTGTGTGTGTGTGTGTGTGTGTGTGTGTGTGTGTGTGTGTGTGTGTGTGTGTGTGTGTGTGTGTGTGTGTGTGTGTGTGTGTGTGTGTGTGTGTGTGTGTGTGTGTGTGTGTGTGTGTGTGTGTGTGTGTGTGTGTGTGTGTGTGTGTGTGTGTGTGTGTGTGTGTGTGTGTGTGTGTCCGACTGTGTGTTTGTATTTTTGGTGGCACGACTTGCAAATCATGCCTACACTGCATTTTAAACCCCTCAGAAATATTCACTCACACATTTCATCGTTTTAACATTTCTATATCTGGTTATTGCGCGGACATGCCTACCTGATCCAAAATCAAATGCTGCGTAGCATGACTTGCTAATCGTGCCTACACATACACTTTAAACCCCTCAGAAATATTCCTTCAAACATTTCATCATTTTAATATTTCAAAGCAAAGCCTTCCTTTAAAGTACAAACACTGATTAAAAGACTACATTACTGACTTTAGCAAATGTTTTTGATACCAAACAATCAGTATTCACAAGCACCAACATAATTCATGCAAAAACTAACATATTTAGATCAATGCAACCAAGAATGACTATGATCACGTCACTGCTTGTGGTCCCATACAAAACACAAGAGACCTCAGCATCTTACAGTCAACACTGTAGCTGTTGGAACAATGTCTGTACCCGCTAGTGCTATCTCAGTACAGTGGAACCCCTTGTTAAGACCCCCCGATTTAAGACTCCTTCCATATTCTCAGACCGTCGCGATATAACCTTGAATGGTTGAAAACGACGTTAAACACCAAATAAAGATAGAAAGAAAGAAAGAATATTCTCAGACTTTCTGTTCATTACCTCTGTAAATTTGTCTCAGTTTTAAGACTCCCTCCCTTTTAAGACTTGATTTTCTGATTTGTGGAGGTCTTAAAATGGGGGTTTCACTGTAGTCAAAACATACTACGCATGTTGGCCACAAATCTGCGTCTGAGGCAAAATACTTTATAATAACATTTTCAGCTTCATGCAGTGGCGCAGTGGTCAGAACATCACTTGCATGGTGGTGTCTGCCGACAGTGACGGAGCACACGCTTTGCGAACACTCATCTCCTGAAAATCACAAAAAGTGAATTAAACAATGCAGTGCAATTTAAATTTGGTCTCATATCAAAATTCACAATGAAATGGACAAAATACTGTATAACTATGATCAAAAGTACAATACTGACGAGATATGAAACTAAACGTACAGCCAACAGCCTTTCTCCCTCCCCTTTCTCCCTGCGCCCTCCGTCCCCCAAGGCTTCAAATCACCCAAAAAAATGTTTTGCACAGGGTTAGATGTTGTTTCAATAGCAAATAAGTTATTGTGTAGCAACTTGTTCAAAGCATCGGATCAAAACCATCAATCTTGAAAGTTTGCCAAAGGAACTTTACTGAGTAACAAGAAGTCATAACCTTACCCAAGCATTCAGCAGTGCCGTGAGGGAGTAATCTGACATCCGACGCATCATCTCTGACAGAATGTTACCCACACTTTTGAAGAAACGGCTGGCATCTGCAATGTGCCAGAAGCAGTTGAGTTCAGTTTTATCCTACAGCCTTTACGCTTCAAAAAAAGGAGAGAGAGAGAGGGGGGAGAGAGAGAGGGGAAGAGAGAGAGAGAGAGCGAGCGAGAGAGAGAGAGAGCGAGCGAGAGAAAGAGAGAGAGGGGGGTGAGAGAGAGAGAGAGAGTCCCTCCCACAAAGCAAGGCGCCGAGAGCAGTGGCCAGATGGAATGGACCTTTGGACCAAACTCTGGGGAACGGCAGATGAACTTCGCCGCACGGCCAGCTTTGCGGCATCCCTCGGAGAGAGACTTTGATCGAGAGAGACTTTGATCGTGCAGACAGTTGAACACAGAAGAAGAAAGAAGAAGGAGAAAGAAGGAGAAAGAAGGAGAAAGAAGAAGAAGAAGAAGAAGAAGAAGAGAGAAAGAGAGAGAGAGAAAGAGAGAGAGAGAGAGAGAGAGGAATCCTCACAACTACATGTAGTTGTTAAATCATAACTGAAACCCTTCTCTGTATGAGAATGGTCATAATGAAATGTGAATGAAAATCAACCAGTGTCGGCTGACTGCGCTCGTTTGGGTTCAAACATCCTTTCATTAAGCGGAAGAATCAAGCTGCTCATGTGTGGATTAAAAAAAATCCATACATGGATTTAAAAAAAGAAAAAAGTGTACACACACGCATACACACACACACACACACACACACAGACACAGACACACTAACACACAGAAAATAATGGCAACTTACCATAACCAGGGCAAGTTTTTGGCTCACATAAGGGACTGTCTTTAGGGTACTCCGGTGGAATGGTCACCAACACTGGTGGAACACTGGGCAGGTTGAGATCATCTGCAGACAGATAACGGTATAATTACACACAGAGTTACAACCATTTCACATCTGCAAATAGATAACTGTATAATTACACACAGAGTTACAACCATTTCACATCTGCAAATAGATAACGGTAAAATTACACATAGAGTTACAACCATTTCACATCTGCAAATTTACACACAGAGTTACAACCATTTTACATCTGCAAATAAATAACTGTATAATTACACACAGAGTTACAACCATTTCACATTTGCAAATAGATAACGGTATAATTACACATAGAGTTACAACCATTTCACATCTGCAAATAGATAACTGTATAATTACACAAAGAGTTACAACCATTTCAGTGTAAGTGTGAGAATACCCTAAAGTTGCTCTTCTTGCAACAGCTTGGATTTCTGTTGATCTCTCAGCTGAAGGGAAGCAACCTACATTAGAAATAAGACTCCACACTACTCTCCCCTTGTGCCACAGTTTTATGTCAATGGGAAACTGGCAGAGGGGTTCTAAACAAAACAAAACAACAAAAGTAAACCCAAATACAATGGGAGGGGAGGGTGGGTGAACAAAAAAAGAGATTTCAATGCTACATACCCAAACTTCTAACCTGATTGCGTTAGCAATTTTCTCCCCCCTTTCCTAACCTAGGTGGTGGGTTCAAGTGCTAGTCTTTCGGATGAGACAAAAAACCGAGGTCCCTTCGTGTACACTACATTGGGGTGTGCACGTTAAAGATCCAACGATTGACAAAAGGGTCTTTCCTGGCAAAATTGTATAGGCATTGAGATAAAAAAAAATGTCCACCAAAATACCCGTGTGACTTAGAATACTAGGCCGTGAAAAGTAGGATATGCGCCGAAATGGCTGCGATCTGCTGGTCGATGTGAATGCGTGATGTATTGTGTAAAAAATTCCATCTCACACGGCATAAATAGCTCCCTGCGCCTTGAGTCCGAGTCTGGAGATACGCGCGCAATATAAGACTTCATATAACATAACAATGCACCCACCAAGATGTTCACTTCAAAATCGCCCACCTGGTTTGTTCCCCTAGCAGTGGAGACATTGCGAGACTTTCTCACCGGTTAACAAACCACATTGTGCCATCACTTCTTCAACCTTCACCAGACTGCGCCTTTGACTACACATGGAAGACGGCATGGGTCCTTTGCCGATGGTGTGGGTCAACTTGGACCCATGACTCTCAAAGAAACAAAACCCACATCTTTTGGACCCACATCTTTTTTTTACAGTGACAAGTACCGGAAATGACCTGTCGCCTTTGTTTTTGTGTGTGTGGTTGTTTTTTTTACCTAGTTTAATACAATTTTAGAAAAAAAAAGTAGTTTGGGCGCCTGAAGCATTTTTAAAATTTCCCTGAAAAATTCCCAATAGTTTGAGATATCGGCATTTAAAGACCCTTCTGACTCCATATCATGGGTGGGAGCCCCAAATGTTGCCAGGACTGAACATTTTGGAAGGCCGGGGTTCAGAGGCTGCTAAGGATCTGGCGGGGTGCAGGGGCAGTGCCCTTGCTGGGGCGTAGCGCCCCCCAGCCGAAAATGAATTTTACCATCTCTCCTGACTTTAAATCTTAGAACAAACAAGCTTTTTGGAGATGCATAATATATACATCTTGAAAACTTGGGGGGGGGGGGGGGGGGGGGGAGGGGGATGAATGCACAAAATCAAAAACCGCTATACTTGAAGGTGTTTGGTTGCATCACTCTTGCTAGTGGGTCTACAAAAACAAGTGGTAAACAAATTTCAAGAAGGGTTTTAGAAGCGGCCTAAACAAAAACTTAAAATTGGAGATGCACATAATTAAAAAATCTTGTAAACTTGAAGGTATTTGATTTCATCACCTAGTTTTGTCTTTGTTTAAAACAAATGTTTACTGCATTAAAGGAAAATCGCCATGCAAACAAAGCAAACACAGAAAATAAGTCACCTCCCTTGTACTACACTTTTTTACTTGTAGCTTATGATTTTATCCTTGTAGGTGGTATAATCTCAAATAATTGTTGAACCATAGCTTGAACCAAATAAGAAACAAGTTTCAAGTCAGTTTGTTTCAATTAAACACTTTCAAAAGGGCTAACTGCTCAGGTTAGAAAAGAAGAAGGTTTAGACAAAAACAGAAACCGCCAGAGTTATAACCCCTGCTAAACACAGTCTTCTGATGCTGCTTTTCAATTCATCATTTCAGGAGTTATATTCTAAAATTATTGTTGAATCATAGCTTGAATGAATTAAAAGAGAAATATGTTTAAATTAAGTATGTTTCACTTGCAAACTTTGTAAAGGACTCAATGTATCAGAAGGTAAATACCACTGGTTCACAGATCAGGAATGCAATTTTTTTTCTACCACACCACTGAAGGTCTCTGAATCCCTGCAACAGGGGTATATAAAGATGTGGGTGAGCAGAATTTTCAGGGCGGGGACGTAGCTCAGTTGGTAGCGCGCTGGCTTTGTAGCCAGTTGGTCGTTATCAGCGTGGGTTCGATCCCCACGTTCGGCGAGAGATTTATTTCTCGGAGTCAACTTTGTGCAGACTCTCTTCGGTGTCCGAACACCCCCGTGTGCACACATGCGCACGAAAAAGATCCCACGTTCACAGCGAAAGTCTCAGGGCTTGGAAAACACGAAGACACGCATGCATCATCTCTCGTCTCTGATTATCATGATCGTATTTCGATACTTTGACGAGACAAACCCAATGCTGGTGTGTCGAAGAAGACAATCACAGCGAGCTTGTTCGAATCAAAGTATCACACCATATCTTCAAAGTATTACCAATACCTGTCCCAATATAGACCAGTTGGTCTAAGAGGACGTTAAACCCTAATAATCAGTCAGAATTTTCAAATAGATAGCAACTAAGATGCCACATTCGCCAGGATGACATGACATTGCTGCTCCCTACATGTCAGTGAAAGGTAGTTGACCTGTTCACAGAACAAAAACAAAAAAAGCCAAAATTCTTCCTGGGAATCGAGGGAAAAAATCCCACCCCTGCCATATGGACCCACAACGTCCGGTGAAGGTGAAAACATCAGCACCGACTCACCCAGCTTGCAGACCAGGTGGATGGTTTTGTTGGCGGGGTGGTGCAGGGGGTCCAGCGACACGCGGAATCGAACCCCCAGGTTGGCGATCTCTCTCTGCAACACGCTAGACAGCCCCTCCTTCTTCGCCTGGTCCTCCTCCACCTCCTCATGCTTCCGCTTTCTGGGCGGGCTGGGACACCTGGAGGAATTAAATGCATACAGGTAAACAAACAATTGTTGTTGTTGCTTTTTAAATGTTTGTTGTTGTTGCCTTTTCAGCAATTTATGTTGTTGCCTTTTCAGCAATTTTTGTTGATGTTGCTTTATCAGCAATTTTTGTTGATGTTGCTTTTTCAGCAATTTTTGTTGATGTTGCTTTTTCAGCATTTTTTGTTGTTGCTTTTTCAGCATTTTTTGTTGTTGTTGTTGCTTTTTCAGCATTTTTTGTTGTTGTTGTTGCCATGCACATCATTGTGAGGCTTTTAATCCATCCACTTGCATACCTCAATCCATCAGTGTCCATTCATACTTAATTATTCACAGCATACATGTTCATTTACTTCAGTCCACTCCATCAATCTTACTTGAGGTTCAGGTATTGTTTTAAAAAAATGTTTCAGTCAAAGTGGTATTCCTCTCGTACACGACCCAATTTCTGTTACATTTTCAAAGTGGTAAAAAAATCAGTGAGTCTGTCCGAAAAAAAATCTGTTTCTTTCTTTACCAGCCACACTGTGTCTACCGCTATATTGATGGGTGTGAGCACTAAACATCATATTCTTGAAAGAGGCAAAAATGCTGTCAAATGTTGATTATTGAGTCCAAGTTTGGGATCAAACCCAACACAGCTCAACCAACATACAGCTGTACCTGTGATGTGTGGCCCCTCCGATGAGAGGACACCTCCCTTAAAAGGACACTTTCTGGCATCCCTTTGTCTATTATCTCCACCAAAATATACCTGTCATGACAGCCATCTACATTATAGGGACACTTTTCGCTGGTCCAAGGGTGTCCTTTCATCGCAGGTACCACTGTAAAGGATGCTCCGGCAAGTTCTCCATAAGCTGTTGACTTCTCACTTGGTTCACAAAACCACCCACCTGATTCGTTCCCCCAGCAGCGCCGACATGGCGGGACCGAAGGTTCTCTGCAGAGTGTGGTTGAGGGTAGGGGAGGAGATGTTGGCGGCGATGGCGTCGTACACGGGTTGGCCCAGCAGGTTGCTGCCACTGTCGCGCGGTACTGCTGCCGGTGGTAAGCCACTTGAATGAGACTGTATTTAAAAGTAGGTGGAGAGGCAATAGAGATTTAGATAACAATGACCAAATTCAGGATAAGAAAGAGCTCGTAAGATGCCAAAAGCTTGCAAATCAGAACGATGAAATAAAAAGCGGTCCAAATGATAAGAAATAACTTGAAACAAATTAAATAAACAAAAAACAAAAAACAAACAAACACAGACACACATAGAATGGAACACTCTTACAAGGAACCAACTCACTGAGACGGACAGACAAGACAGCCACACACACACATGACAGTCTACCAAAAAAACACATGTCACATACTCAAAGACCAAAAAGCACTGTACTCACGTTGAAAGTACGAACACGAAACAAATACAAGCGACGTTTTGACCACTACGGTCTTCATCAGGCATAAGAATTACACAAGAAGAAGATAGACGACAGAACAGAAAGAAAGAAGAATCCCTGACAGAACGACACAGCACAACCCACAGATGACACGGACAGAGGAGCAAGGGAGCTACTCCAGAGGAAAAAAGTACACGGGAAGGAATCGTGAACAAAGTGAACATAAGTGCAAACAATAAAAACAGTATATATTAATGATAGAGGACAGACAAGGCAAGAAAACGAGATTTGAAAGGTTGTCCATAAAGAGGCACACAAGCTATCCACTCACAGATCAAATAACCAAAGGGAAGTCAGCGCTCTAAATGCATACGACATGCGTAATGGAGTAAGCGAGAGTTATACACGGAACCAATCTCCTGGCACCTGAGAGAATAACAAGCATTGGAATGAACAATCGACTTTCATCCTCATTTTTTAAGATAATTGTTGGAGGATGAAAGTTGCTTGTTCATTCCAATGCTTGTTATTCTCTCAGGTGCCAGGAGATTGGTTCCGTATAACTCTCGCTTACTCCATTACGCATGTCGTATGCATTTAGAGCGCTGACTTCCCTTTGGTTATTTGATCTCTAAATAAGATTATCCACTCACAGGTCGAATAACGTAGAGATGCCAGTTATTCAGAGCTTGTTCACAGCGAAGCAATGTCTGCATGGACACCCTGCAAGTACAACCACCATGTATAAAGGTAAAGCCACTAAAGCAATGTCATATTGTCCTGTGAGGTGACCCTCATGGAAATTCCAGTTGCATCCTCCTGGGGGAAGGCTTGCTGTCATATTGTGCGATGCTACACACTTGGTTTTTTTTCTTCTGCATATGTGCAAGGGTGGGACTGAAAAATGTCATGAAGAATTGTAAGGGGGGTCTAGGGGGCCCCCAGACGCTGAAGGATTTCTATAATTAACAACCAAAAAAATGTCACCAGAGACATTACGCATCCGGATTTCCGCATATACCGGTAGAATCCCACCCATGTATGTGTTTTCAAGCTCTGAGCCTTCTGCTGTAAACTTGGAATCTTTATCGTGCGGATATGTGCACAAAGGAGTTTAATTAACACGGGGTTCCTCGGTACAACCAGAAACTTTTGTACCTGCTATCATCCGTTTCAACTATGCACAAGGTACAAAACATATGCTACAAGTTAAAATTTAGACCGCCGACTAGTTTACAAATTCCTGATCCAAAACAAATATTTTTTTTAAATTACCTTTTGTTGGGGTCTGTGAGAATGTCTAGGAGATTCTTCATCTTGGTGTAGTTCTTTTTACTGTCTGCAATACAAAGCATTCCAACACTGTCAAAACCACACACAAAAAACACTGAAAGCAGACTCAGTGCTAAAATGTAATCCATCTTCTTTAAAAGCAGCCGTCAGAGTTTTGGATTTGCATCAGACTAATCAGGATCAAATAACAACAAGTCGCGTAAGGCAAAATTACTACATTTAGTCAAGCTGTGGAACTCACAGAATGAAACTGAACGCACTGCATTTTTTCACAATCACCGTAGTCCACCGCTTGTGCAAAACGAAGTGAAACTGACGAGCCTGTTCAGCGCGGTAGTGGTTTCGCTGTGCTGCATAGCACGCTTTTCTGTACCTCTCTTCGTTTTAACTTTCTGAGCGTGTTTTTAATCCAAAGATATCATATCTATACGTTTTTGGAATCAGGAACCGACAAGGAATAAGATGAAATTGTTTTTAAATCGATTTCGGAAATTTAATTTTGATCATAATTTTTATATTTTTAATTTTCAGAGCTTGTTTTTAATCCAAATATAACATATTTATATGTTTTTGGAATCAGGAAATGATGTAGAATAAGATGAACGTAAATTTGGATCGTTTTATATAAAAAAAAAATTTGTACAATTTTCAGATTTTTAATGACTAAAGTCATTAAGTAATTTTTAAGCCACCAAGCTGAAATGCAATACCGAAGTCCGGCCTTCGTCGAAGATTGCTTTACAAAAATTTCAATCAATTTGATTGAAAAATGAGGGTGTGACAGTGCCGCCTCAACTTTTACAAAAAGCCAGATATGACGCCATCAAAAGTATTTATCAAAAAAATGAAAAAAACGTCCGGGGATATCATTCCCAGGAACTCTGTCAAATTTCATAAAGATCGGTCCAGTAGTTTGGTCTGAATCGCTCTACACACACACACACACGCACAGACAGACAGACAGACACTCACACACACACATACACCACGACCCTCGTCTCTATATCATTATATGTTAAAACATTTAGTCAAAACTTGACTAAATGTAAAAAGGAAAGGCTCTACATACAGACAACAGTAGCGGAACAAGTCTCGGGTCATCTAAGGATATTCAAAGAAGCCTGCAACGAGCAAACAACTTTTATCCTCCAACTTAACAGTCAAGACTTCTTGGTTAACATTATCAGACTCATTAACTTACATTCTTCAAAGCATACAGCAAAAAAAATGACCCTCACTGTCAACTTATGATGTTAAATCTAAAGTCCATTTGGTGTCAACTTACATTGTGAACTTGTACTAACTGGATCAATGCATCATGGCTGAGGTGCACAAAGCAAAAGTGGGTGAAACCCAAGCGGGTGAGAACAAACCGCGTTGAAATGGCAACAAATCTCAATTTCAACTAATCCAACACTGCGGCTGACTCCCACCCGGCTGGTAACTTTCTCGTGCACCTCGGCCCCGATAGCTCTTTACCTTCATCCTTGTTCTTCTCCAGGTTGTTGACGGAGCGTCGGAGAGGATCGATGTACTTGGACAGCATGCAGAGTTTCTCCAGGTACATGTGTTCCTCTGTGGACGTGTGCTGGGGGTTGCCCGGACTGGGCACAGAGGCAGGGGGGTTGCCTGTGCAGAACCAGTGAAGACGTTGCAATATGCGTCAATGAAAGAAAATGCACTACATTCTTGTGCATGTACAGTCCAGCCTCTCTCAAAAGACCATTTCCTTTATTATCCTATGCTAGGAAATTTGGGTCGCTTCCTCCCAGTGGAAAGCTAGCAGCAACAAGTTGTGCACATGTTTTGGTGTAATCAGCCACCAGCACTTATGGCAGAATGACCGAGGTCTTTTACATGCCACTGTGGTGACAAGGGGGTGGGACATCGATACTATCTCTGAGTCTGCCCCAGCCTGGATCCGAACCCGTGACCCTTAGGATTACTAGTCCAGTGCTCTACAAACTGAGCTACCCCTCTCCTCTCAAGGAGGACCACCTGCCCATTACAACAATCCCATTGGAGCCCTGGCGAGGGTTTTTTTCTTCAATAAAATTCTCATTTTCATAACAACCACTTGTCTATGACGGTCACTTTTGGTTGGTCCTTTGGGTGGTTATTCCAACAGGTCCGACTGTACTTTTTATTTTTATTTTTATTTTCATTTTTTAGGTCCGACTGTACCCGAGATGTGAGGCCCCTTCAATGGGAGAAAACCTCCAATTTCATGGAAACCTTTAGTTCCTTTGTCTATTATAACAAACAAAATATACAGGCCGCCTACAGTGGAGGGACACTTTCGGCTGGTTCCAAGCATGTCATTCTGTCACAGGTACCACAGCTGCCATGAGAAATGCTGTTTGTTAAAAAACCCTGTACCTGGTGTATTGAGAAAGGTGCTAGGGGAGGGCACACCCATCATCCCTCTGTTGGCGGGAGACGGAACGATGTTGGGCTGTGGAGATGGAGATGGCAGGCCTGGTGCTGGAGAACTGCAACGACAGCAAAACACAAAATTACGATGAGACCCCAATTCTTCAGGCCATGGCGAGTAGAAACATGTAAATGCGAGTAAAGTTGCTGAAACAAATGGTTGGTTTGGCGAGTAATATTTGCTCTCTGGCTAGTAAATTATGAGAAGTACTAGCCAAAAGGCCAGTGCACCATTTTGTGGACTTTCAACGCTGTTCTTGCTAAACAAAATTCTTCAACATCAGAGGAGAGAGTAGAATCGAAAAAATGCATCCGCTTACGTGTGGGTGCAATGTTGACATTACTGTACTGAACTGTTTTTGTATACAGTGGAACCCCCCTTTTAAGACCCCCTCCTTTTTAAGACCTTGTTTTCTCGATTTTTTTGTTCATGAATCATAACCTCTGTAAAATTACACCCATTTAAAATTCTCTCCTTTTTAAAATCCAATTTTCTCAGATTTGTGGACGTCTTAAAAGGGGGGTTCTACTGTACTTCGTAATTACCCGACTACCTCCTGTTTGAGACCTGATATCTCAGATTTCTGGAGGTCGTACACTGTACAAAAGTCAAAATTCCGTAAATGAAATCTACAACTGGTTATACATGCCAAATGCTATTCCATGAGACAAGTTTCTTCCAGACAGAAAATGCAACAGTTGTGTTTCAGACCTGAACTGACTGTTTTGTGTAACAGAGTAACCGGTTTATGACTTTGCATGATTTTTACATTTTTACATTTTTTTTAAAGAGTTTGTTATGCTCTATCAAGTGGGGAAACCCGTTTTAGAAAAGAGCTAAAACTGTTGGAGTTATAAGCCTGTGACTACGGTGTCCCTCACACTGATACCTTACACCCCCCAGACGTATATTAGGCCTAGCGCAGAACCGCGCGAGGTAACATCCGACTCATTCCGTGGTGGAGGGTTATATGTACATTGTAGAGAAATACCGGTATGCAAAATGGCTAGCGATATCATTGATCATTCACTAAAAATATGGATTGAATGGAAACAAAATTTAATGAGAGTAGAGTTGTCTTACCTTTGAGGAGCAGGAGACATGTCAGAGCCGACACTCAGTGGAGCCTGCTGACTGCCGGGCTGAAAGATGAAAACACAATAAACATTACAATGTGTGGCAGTTCTCCTAATTCTACAGCTTACTCTATGTTGTTATTTCTAAGCTAATTGCCGGCGAGAACTAGTAAAAGTTGTGAAGAGGAACAGAGAGAGATAATTTGCCTATTTGTTTCTCTCTGCCCAGCGTTGCAGACTAATGCATGCAGTTGATGTTATTTTTATGTGATCTTACCTCGCGTTGTGTTTTTCCCTATTTCCTAGTGCAATGCAAATCTACCCTAGTCTACTGCTAACTCTTTGCTTTTCCTAAGATTCCGGCTTGATTGGTCAACAACTAATTCTACAAACAGAACAGGAACTCAATTAACTTGAACGTCAATCAGACACAAAGGGAGTCCACACTTAGATTGTATAATTCCAAACAAGTTTATTTACCAAAAGGTCAAATGACCAGCATAAATATTATATCAATACAAACTACATCAGTACATGTAATACCAAATTCGCATTGCCGGCTCACGCTTTCATTCTATAAATGTTCATCCAAAAAGACACCTAAGTTCCCAACCCCAGATCTAACTACGAGGAGGTTTTGCAGTCCGGCGCCTAGCTAACTACGTCTTTGATCCCGTACAGGATATATTTGTTCCCTAACTAGCTAAATCTTGGGAGGCTAAAATTCCGCAAGGGATGCTATTTGTTTTTCTGGCTACAAACGGAAGAACAGTTCTTTCCTCACCAGGCTAATATATTATTACAAGGATAGTCTGAGACTTCTTACTGCTATTTTTGATCGTTGGGAGACCCAGGCCTCAGCCCTTATCTCGTCAACGATATTTTTGGCCCTAATCTCAAAGTGCTACTCCTATTTATGAACGTACAATGCGCTGTCCAAACCCGACTGCAATGGGTTTAACAAACACACGTGTACGTCCTATAGGTTTACTGTCGCCTATCTATCTGAGTTTGTCGGACCTACCCGGTCCGATTTGGTTTAGTTTCTATCTATCTACGACGATTTTTCTCCTATCTATCTTTTGGATCGCTCGGAACCAGACAATTCGACTGGCCTGAGTGGTGATGATCTTCCTTTGTAGCTATTTGTACTCCTACTCTGCCTATTGGATGAAAGAGAATCTCTAGATTCTTTACTGCTAGCAATTTACCCAACTCTGACAGCTTTATTCTGCAAAACCTAACGACCTTTTGTCTCCCGAGTCTTTTATACCCCTTCATTCCTAGCAACCCAAAATAATGTACGGATGTTTTGCATTGGCTAAAATGGCAACAATGGCCGACTCTCTCGCGAACTCATCCGCAGCAAAAATATAATCCCTCTTTATCTATCTCTTCCTTACAATTACGATGTCCTCAGACATCGTTTCATTAACATTTCAACATATTCACTTATTCTACAACACTATTCTCTTCAAAAGAACTTTATTCGCATGCTACACTAATATTTCGTCCATTCCGGTCGTCGGACCGTTGATCGATAGAACACAACTTACGACGGTCACTTGGCCAATCGCGTCTTCTACCGAGCATCGAAACGGGTTACTGATGACCCGGGAACATATTTATTATAACTTCTCCTACTATTTCAAATGTTCAACTAGTCAAGTAACACTACAATAACAGGTTTGTCAACTTTTCATCTTGTTTTCAGCATCTAACTTGTCGAGTAAACAAACATGGCGGCCATTGCCAATAGCGAAACTACAAATTCATTCCTTACGGAAATCCTAACTACATTATCGTTTACGTTCCCTAACATGTTGGGAAAAGCTGGCATTATCAATAACAACCCAGATTCTGCTCTGAATTGCCCTTGCTGATGCAAACTTTATCGTGTTGACGGCAATCCCGTCACAAATGCAAGACTCAAACACAACAGGAATTTCACTCGCATGATTTGTTCTCTTTTACAGCAGGTGTGCAAAATATTACTCCTTCTTTAACAATAAACATGTTAATATTAATAGACACACACATGTATTGTATCAAAAAATACCTTCCCCCTACACACACAGACAGACAGACAAGCAAACACACAGTGACACAGTAACAAATGACCAAAATCACCAGACAGACAGACAGACAGACACACAGTGACACAGTCCAAATGAACAAAATAACCAACCTGAAGGTACGCTTGTTGCATAGGACCCTGAGGTCCCATCTGACTCATGGGCACCTGTCTGTTCATCATTGTGTTCACGCCACTAGGCGGTTGAAACTGCATCTGAACAAAGAAAAACAGAACCCTTTATATGATGGTGTCACGTTTTGGCTAAGATTGAACAAATCTGTGTGTGAGTGGGTGAATGCCTCTATGCATGTGTCTGCTTGTGTATGTCTGTGCAAGTATGCATACATGTATCAGTGTGAGAGTCTGTCTGTGTGCATGTGGTGTGATGAATAACATATGTGTGTGTGTGTGTGTGTGTGTGTGTGTGTGTGTGTGTGTGTGGGTGTGTGTGAGTGAGAGAGAGAGAATTGAATTGAATTGAACTTTATTTAACAAGGATTAAGATTTAAGGCTACGCCTTTTCTTACAATCTGTCCTTGGGACGCACAGACACACAATGATAAAATTGAACAAGAAGAGCAAACGCTCGATCGAGTCACTTTCGCAGTTCTGAATATTATATGAGGCATCAGATGGACAGGAAGAAATTGCTATTCACAACACAATGCATACCTGAAGCATACCTGTGACCTTGAAAAAGGTCAAAGGTCACCAAAGCAGACGTCAAAGTGTAGAGGTCACTGGGAGTCACGTTCACATAAAATTTGAGCCCGGTCACTTTTATAGTTTCCGAGAAAAGCCCAACGTTAAGTTGTGTGTTGCCGAACAGAAAAGGCTAGTTATCTCCCTTGTTTTTCTGATAACGTTCGTAAAAGGCTACAGATGTAAATACTTTGATGTAAAGAATAATCCTACAAAGTTTCAATCACATCCGATGAACTTTGTCAAAGATATAAAATGTCTAATTTTTCCTTTGACGCTGACCTGTGACCTTGAAAAAGGTCAAAGGTCAATGAAACCATCGTTAAAGTGTAGAGGTCATTGGAGGTCACGACTAAACAAAATATGAGCCCGATCGCTTTGATAGTTTCCGAGAAAAGTCCAACGTTAAGGTGGTGTCTACGGCCGGCCGGCCGGCCGGACGGCCGGCCGGCCGGCCGGACAGACTAACACTGACCGATTACATAGAGTCACTTTTTCTCAAGTGACTCAAAAATTAAAAATTAAAAAGTTAAAAAGTCAGAAAACTTCAGCACGTGATGATAAAGATGACGATGATGATGATGATGATGAGGCATGAAGAGCATACATATGTGGTTATTCATAAAATCAAATGCATACTATGCAAGTAATTATAAGTACAAGCTGGTAGCAATCAAACATGTAGAGATAATTAGAGAGAGAGAGAGAGAGAGAGAGAGAGAGAGAGAGAGAGAGAGAGAGAGAGAGAGAGAGAGAGAGAGAGTCAAAGAGAACATTAAATGAGAGATACACAGGCACCATCTTCATGCATGCAGTTTGTTTAAGAATCTTGCAAATATCACAAATTCATCAAAATGGCCTCAAGATTGGGGGGAACAGAATCCAATTAAAGCCTATCATGGCTACACAAGCATTTCTGACTCTGCAAATTACAGGCATCTATTACACAGCTAATACATTAACAATACGAAATCAGAAATAACACCAAGTATAACTATGGTGAAACTATGTCTGGTGCCTACACAGAAACAACATACAGGCCTGAGAATGAGTAAAAGTGGTTTGGGCGTACTGACGGGAAAATGTTGCGTTTAAAGCATTTTTAAGGGCACACGGAGGCTCTTTTCTAACACAATTAGAAAAGGACTTCGTCGTATTTACGACAAAAGGCGAATCATTCCCAGGCCTGAACATAGTCATCTTTTTGCACGCTTTTCCTGAAACAAGTTTGGTCCAGTATCTTTCTGGACCAATTTAAGCAATCGGTCCCAATATTGCCAAGACAGAAATAGACCGAGTTTGAATCATGCAACTGCGACACTACAATTTTGAAATTTCAGAAGAGGACCCACACAGTATAGGTTCTCAAAATGGAGGTTCCGCTGTATCTACTCACAAAATTACTGATGTCAAGATAAATATACAGGTCAACTTTTTGTGATGACTCAGAGATGGTATCTATGTTCCATCCCCATGTCACGCAAAAAAACTTGGCCGTTCTGCAGGTGGCTGATTACACCACAATACTTGTTGCTGCTAGCTTTGCACTGTCGGGAATTTCCCAGCAATGGTATAATAAAGGAAATGTCAATTCCTGTTCTTTGTCACCTATTGTCCTCAAACAGCACCAACAATGAATGCAGACTCTGCTGGTCAAAATAAACAAAAACAGAAAACAAGAGGCGAAGCCTTCAAGGCTCCCGTAAGAAATCGACAAACAGTAACACAAACTCAATCACTCCGTCACACATACACACACACAGTAAGCATAGGTGACACGGTGCAAGAGTGCGAGACACTAGATCTAGATCTGTCTGTCTGTAGTCTACTTACGGGGACACGACTGCCAGATCGACACTGCGCTTTTGACAGCGCTTCCTCGCGCACACACTGGAAACACGCTGTGCAGATCAACCTGTAGGAAATTTCCTTTGGTATCTTCTTTATCTATTTTTCTGGGGCTACGAAACCGAACAATGTGAAATCGTCTTCCCCGAATCGGCGAACTGCAGCTGGGTGAGAACTGTATCTATACCACAATCCTTCTCGCGATCTGACTTAACCTTGACCCCTGACCTGGTCTACATACCACACACGACACAAACCAGTCACCTGTTTTTACCCCCCCAAAACCCCCCACCACCCGTTTTCTTTGGATACACACTTTAACTACATACGTGCCGACGAAATGTTGATCATTGCTTCAATACTTTGAAGCTGTTGCTTGGATAATAACCAGGTAAAATTAGTATTTCGGTGTTCAGTCAAATGTTAAAGTTTCTATCACACACATACACACGCACAGACAGACAAAAGTTAGCATCGCATAGGCTACACTTACGTGAGCCAAAAACAGGCTCAAATGTGACCTACGTTTGCAGAAGTCGCTAGACCCTGTCCAGGCATTTGCTGAACATTTTGCGGAGAAGTGACGATGAAGGCGTCTTGTCGCTGAACAGAAACAATCAAAGGACAAGAATAAATCAACGGGAAACACACACAGGGGGAGAATGTGATACTGATAAGATAACCTGGGGACTGCATCAGTGCATGCTTGCCTTTGTGAGAAAACAAAAACAGGGAGATATTCATGCAGGGACATGCTATCTATAGCGACAACCCATGAGAGGGACTCAAAGAACAAGAACAAATACTTTAAAGTGGTCGTTATAGACTTTTTCTGTATATTTTACCTTTACATAATGACCTACTGTCTATAACAGCCACTTATGGAAAAAAAACATATAAAAAAAATAGAAAATTGCACATGTATATTCTAACCAGTATAGAAATAACATACAGCCCACCAATAGTCATCAAGTTATCAGAGACAATTTTTGAAATGCATTGATTCAAAATTGCTTCATCTTAAATTTACATGTAGCTTAGATAAAAAATCTCCTCAAATGTAATTCTGTTATAAGAGTTCTTGTCGTTCAGACATTTCTGTAAGGAAGACAATCTTCACATTGAATCTCAAGCAGGCCTCAATCTGATTGGTCGTTGATGTTATTTTTCATGCATGCGTGTGCAAGGTATACAGTGGAACCTCTGTTTTAAGACCCGCTCCCTTGTAAGACCTTGTTTTCTGAAACTTTCTGTGGATAACCTCTGTAAATTTACCCCCGTTTTAAGACTCCCTCCTTTTTAAGACCTGATTTTTTCAGATTTTTTGAGGTCTCCAAAGGGGGGTTCCATGTACGTATCAGGCATTTGTGCATGCTTGGATGAAAACAGCATGGCATGTGAAAATGTGTGTATGTGTCTATGTCTGCTCGCGCATTCACATCCCTAGTACTGCCTTGTTGTCTGTTCGTTTGTCTCTCTCATTATTCTCTTTTATTTAAAGAATACAAATGATATGTACTGTAAATTTTGCTTGCAAATTACGAATTAGCGTCAGCTTGCAAGTGATAAGTTACATGTACCTCCAAAGGCGGTTTTTGCATGGCCCTTTGTTGCATCAGCGTCTGCTGCTGTGTCATCTGTGTTACCATGCCATGCAAACAACACAACACATTTGATAACACTCAGCACAACAACAACAAAAGTGCCACAAGAATTGATTACGCAAATATCACAAATCAAAGAAGCACAAAAAAAGAAAAGACTTCATAACACAAAAAGAGGCGCACATTTTTACACACAACCATTAGAAATCTCAAATCCAAGCGGCACGACCAAAAAAAAAGCAACTTTATGACACAAAAAAAGATGAATATTTACGTACAACAGAAAATGACACATAAAACGTAAAAGGAACACAAAAAATACCATGATAACAGAAAGAGGACTAATCAACATCGCGGGTAAAGTCCAAAACAGCCCAAACCACAACAATCAACAGTACAGACAGCCACAAAAATATGAAGGCACAACTTAACAAAATGGAAGAAAGAAACAAACTAATCACAACACTTTAGAAAGTGCACAGGAGAGTAGCACAGTATACTGGTGTCATGATAAAACTGTACGTCTACATGTACATACATTTGTGAAGCATAAATGACAAATCCAAAAAACAACCACAGACAGCCATCTGCCTAAAAGAGTAAACCTTACAGAGAAACTACACAGCATAAAGGACAGTGTAAACAAAGGTATGCAAAGCAATTACAACATCATGACCAAAGGCCCCCCAAAAAAGAGTCTGTTTATGGTATCCCGACCGACCCTATTTTTTCGCGCGACCCTAGACTTTTGTTTGGCATTTGCGGGGGGGGGGGGGGGGGGGGGGGGGGAAGATTTTTTTTTAAAATTAACCCTTTCGCTGCCAATCAAAACTTGCGTATGTGCATTCCTGACTGCCAGGGAATATTGGAGTTCGGGGTGTAATAATTCACAAAAAATTCTAGCTCCAAACTGGCAGTAGGTAGGTAAGTAAAACCTATGTTATTTTTAAAGGAAATTGAACCAAGAATCTGTTTTTAGTGTCTAATCATGGAAATAATAATTAGTTTGGCTTATAATGATGTTTAAATATGAACTTTTGAAAAATCAGTCCGGCGTATCTTCCGGTGCCTGTGGATCAAACACAGGTGGCTGTTTTGCTTGCTCCAAGAAAGGATTATAATCACTGTCATCTACCTGTTTCCAACGAATCGTCCGAAAGAAGATCTCCCCCTACCCCTGTCAGTATCCATAAACATTTGCACCGCCTGTAGCGTCAGTCCGGCTTTGTTTTTCCCTACTAGGGCCCGGTCGACTGTCACCGTCAGCCATTTTGACGAGTCGAGATTTCTCTGCCCTACCCTGTCGCCAAGGCCGAAAATAGCCTTTAGACGCAAAACCGCGTCACCATTTATGTTTATTCATGAGAATGAGGTATCCTTCAAAGCCATTGGCTGCTATTTGTGTGTCAGCAGTGACGTAGCATTTCTGGAAAATTCCTGAACAGAGAAGACAGGTAAACCCGTCCTAAGGCGCTGCGGCTGCACAAGCGCATGACGGGTATACCCGTCCTAAGGCAGTCAAGGGGTTAAAAAAAAAGTCTGTTTTTTGACAAAATAACTTAAAAATATGTTTTTTGAGAAAGAGAAAAAAAAAAGAGAAAAATCCCGACCTATCGACCCTATTTTTTTTGCCTATGTTACCGTAAACAGACTTTTTTTTTTTTTGGCCTAATCAAATATTTTACAAATTTACAATAGACAAATTCCCCAAAAAAACTCTGTTGGGTTTGTATGGGTTGTTAAACTTAAAGAGTGAATACCTTTGCTTTTACTTGAACAAAAATTTGAAGGGCCAATCCCAAACGAGGGGTGTGTCTAAAACACGATGACAGTAGCACGTGTGAATTTATTTGTCCTTAGAAAAGCAAGGGTATCCCTTTTTCACAACCCATACAGGGTTATTTCAGAACATCGTCTATTCACACAGCTCTTTTTCTCCATTTTTGCAAAGACCTTTTAGAATAAGCCATGAACTGTGCAGTACGGTGAATCTGGGAGAGGATGATCATCCATAAAAACGGTATAGGTCGTTTTGTTCTTGTTGATTACTGAAATCATGAAGTTTTATTGCTAAATTTAAAAAAATAAATAAAAACTTGGGGTTTTTTGTTCAGGAGCTTCCCAAAGAACATAAGAAAAGGATGTCTCACAGACCTGCCTACCCCTGAAATGTACCATGTGTAGTTTTGGGTGTGAAAATAAGGCAAATGTGTAGTTTGGCAGGTGAATGTGTAGTATTTCAATTCGATCAACCCAAACCGCAAAACAGAACAGTTACTTATACCGTACTAAAACAAACACTCAACACTATTACAATGTGAACAATACTCCTCATACAAATACAAACAAAGCCCCCACAAAAATACAAGCCAAGCATTAAGTTTATTTGTTAAGAAAAAAATTATTAACTAGTTTGGAACATTTGATTTGTTAAAAAAAAGCTATGTTGAGGGGTATGCAGTTCATATACAGTGGGACCCCCTATTCAAGACCTGTGACAATCTGAGAACATCAAGTCACAAAAAGTAGGGACTGGGAGTATGTGTATCAACATGAAGGCAAATTTGCATATAAACAGAACAGGTTTGCGTCGGCAATAATAATAATATGGCAGGTCATTGCCTCTGCTCTGGTTACCGATCTCTCAAAAGTGAGCTCGTCTTGGTCTTCTTTCGCTGGCACAGGTTTCTTCACAAAACAGTCCAATTTTTCCTCTGCTTTGGTCGGGATTTCTCGAATTCCTCATGAGAAGTGCTTTTCTTGTGGCGGTTACACGGTCGTAAAGCCCACTGTGCTTCTCTGAAAAAGCCGTGTTGCACACAGTGCAGTGGGCAAAATGCTTCCCTTTTCTCCACGAAACTAGGCATGGATGCTCCTCATAGTACTTTGGCAGAAAAGCCTTGCTGGGAGTTTGACCAAGCTTCTTTTTTTTGCTCCGTGGCGGTTGATCGCCAAAGTCTTCTGAATCCGTGTTCGTCGCTGTAGCCATTTTTTTCCCTCCAGAAAGAATGAGCTACGAAGTGACCGCGTTCAGAAAAGTATGTGCTGAAACGCCCGCGATAGTTGTAATAACAGCAGCAAGACCAACTGACTACGCTACTCTCGCGGGCGCCGGGCATGTTTTGCACGCAGTACACAACCGGTTAGTACAAATTATGGATCGGAACTCGCTCGCGTTTTTGCGTTTTCAAAATGTCAAAATGTGTAGTCGAAACGAAACGTTTGCGTAGTATAAGACAAGCATGCGTAGTTGCGTAGTTTGGGGACCAAAATCGTAGTTTACTACGCTCAATGTGTAGTGTAAACAGGTCTGTGTCTCATAAAATGTGCATACCTGTTTGCTACTTACTGGAGATTAGCCAACAAAAAATAGACTTCAGACACATGATTCTGAAAGACCTGTTTTTGTTCTTTTTTAAATAGTTGTCGTTTATACCAACTCTACTGATTTTTAAAAACAAGAACTCAAAACGTGAAACACCCTTCAGCTGTGACTAACGAGAAATTGTAAATTGATGTAAAAATCTCATGTCTGAGATTAGGTAGAGCACTGGTCACACAAACAATGAGGCAAAAGAACAGAGAAAAGAAGCAGATCCAGGTGTAAAAAGACACACCTCTCCATGCAATCACAACACCATGATCGGAACTATAACTATGAGAACTTCACTAGGTTTGACTTAAACTTGATGTGTGTACCTGTAGCTGAGGTCGTTGCATCTGTCCCCGCATCATCGCTTGGTGTGCTGCCAACTGCTGCCTCTGCTGCGCAGCAGCAGCGTGCATGTTGTGCTGTGGCCCGCCCATCATTCCTGGAAAATGGTTTTAGGATACACTAAATTTCTGATTCTGAACAAGATAACAATTAACATTATACTCACCAGAAACAGCAAGTTATCCCCCTTCGTGTGTATACGCAAGCACAAGACCAAGTGCGCACGGAAAAGATCCTGTAATCCATGTCAGAGTTCGGTGGGTTATAGAAACACCAAATTACCCAGCATGCTTCCTCCGAAAGCGGCGTATGGCTGCCTAAAAGAAGGGGTAAAAACAGTCATACACGTAACATTCCATTCATGCAAAAACACGAGTGTACGTGGGAGTTTCAGCCCTCGAACGCAGAAGAAGAAGAAGATTGTTATCTTGTTCTATTTCCTCTCACCCGCAGTACCTTGTTCCATTTTTTTAAACTAAATTTCTGGTTGTGTTGAACAGAACATTTTAGAAAAAGTCTTAATCAGGCATGGGAACTGTCTGAAAAACTCTGAAACCTAATGAGGTGGGAAGGGGTGCACACTCCCAAGGAAATGGTCTTTTTTTATTAATCAAAATCTAAACAACCTTGGGCCAGCTTTACATATTTTTTGTGTGGAAAATTCCCATGCTTGCTTATAATAGGGGAATCAACTGAAAGGTATTAAGGGCATTTCACTGATACCAGTTACCTTATCTATGCACCTTTTCGCCTGATATTTGAACATGGTTTTTTTCGTCGGCATGTATGTTTTCATTAACAACCACAATAACAAAATCTCCTCTGTCGACAAGCAAAATCCTTTATATCTATTTCATCCTTTATTTTATTTCATTTATCTTATCATTATTTGTTTGACTTCAGTATAAAGACCATTGGGTCTATGTCCTTGCGAATGCCCAATGTTTTGTCAAATATTAAACATTCGAATAACGAACCTTTCTTGCTTTCTTTTTCTTTATTCAATCATTCAGATTCCATTTTCAAGTGACAAAACCCCACCAGACCTGGGAACCCCTGTTTCAAACTTGGAGTATTCTCAAGCAAACTTGGTGTATTGTCAGAAAAATGAGCGTGCTCCACACAGCATTCGAACATTCATGATTCAAACATGTTTCACACGCGTCCGTTGCACCAATGATTAAGTTTACCAATACTGCACTGGGGTTTTCGGCTACTTCTGGTTCGTCTTCCGACGTTCCAGGTAATCGTAGCACTTTGTTCTTTCCTGTCCGCAACTTCCGACGTCAACCCTTTGGGGTTCTAGGTCGTTGGGGGCAGTGATGCCCTGTATCTTACTTTCTGTTCGGCTTCGGCTGTCTCAGATGGTAAGGGTTTGTAAGTGATGGCATCTATGAATAGGGCTTGCGTCGGTCCCCGCGTCTGACTTTTGGTCTTTCAGCGTTTAACAGACGCGTTCTGGTTTTTCGGTCAAACTCAGGGTGACTCTTGATTTGGCAGCGAAATTAATTCCTTTCAGTGTTTACTGACAAAAACTGTAATCATGTGTCAAAATACTGGATCGGCTTCGGGATGAGCTTGTGAAGAAATGTAGTCTAGGACTTTTTCTCGTCGTATCTTTTTCCACTGACCATACTGCTCGTATTCTAGACAATCATGCGTACAAAATACGGCGAAATCGTATGGGTTCCTAGGTCTGATTTTAATAACGAACCTTTCTTGTTTTTTGATTCTTTATTTAATAATTCAAATTCAAATTCCAAAAGCTGACCTTGCTGCTGAGGGGGAGGCTGGCCCCCTCCCTGCCGTGCCAAGTTCTGCAAGGCGTTCATCGGGTCAGGGATGCCCCCCTGCCCATCCCCCATCCCCGCCGGCCCAGCACCGCCCATGTGGCCGTGCGGTCCCATCCCCACCCCTTGCGCCATGCCCTGCTGCCCGCGGTTCTTGGAGTCTGAAAAGAAATGCTTCTCACAATGTAAAAGAGCTGTCAAACAATGTTTCAGAATGACACTTTTTGACAGTTTTTTTTAAATTAAAGAGCTCATTTGTTCATTTTCACAGGGTTTTTTTCTCCATTCAGCACTTACTAACACTCCTGAGTGCAGATGATCAATGTTTACTGATACATGAAGCGTCAGCCATAGATTAGCATAAAACACCAACTCCTGCTCTTCCAGATTATAGATCCAGTCAACACACTCTACATCAGGGGTGTACCTTAACTTTTTTAGCTACCGGCCAGGGGGGCCGGTAAGTCAAAAATTGAACCGGCCCCCCCAAATCCCAACCGGCCCCCAACTTGCCGGGATTTCTTACAACCGCCCCAGCGGCTCGTCGCTTGCTAACCACATACACAAAAGACGTACATTCATACTTATAATGCATACATGTGGATTTGCACTACTAATAACTACCACAAACACACAGAAAACTTGATGACTAAAATGCTATGTTTTAATATAATGATAATTAACCTTGTTTTAATAAAGAATTTAAAATAAAAGCCGCCACAAAGAAACAAGAAATCAAAACCACATTCACACCCTGTCACACAATCACACACTAAACCTCACTAAAAGTTACCCCCTTTATGTACCCCAACCACACAATTTACAAAGTAATTTACTATGGAACTTTACTTACCACATAAACACACACTACAAAAGAGTAAATCAGCATTTTTTTTAATTTAAATTATGTTTTTTGTTGTATAAAACCAAGTATAAAAAACTGACTACAAACAAAACATTTTTCTAAGTTGCTTTCTTGTTTTGTTTCTTTTTCTTTATGTCTGTGTTATTAATATTACTGTAAAAGTTGCATACCAGCCAAATTTACCACAGCTTAAGTCATAAATAATCAAAAGCATTACATTTCATTTCTATTTCCTAATGAAAACAAACAGATGTTCAGATTTCCTGATCCTAGAATTGTTCACAGGTGATCTTTATGCTTTTGATTCAGCAGAGTTGCATCCCTTGTCCTATTGTTGAAGGTCTGTCTTTTCTTCTTTAAATAGTGGATCTGGGTGGTTTTGTTTTACTTCCTTAGTTGAAGGGAAATAATTGACAGTAGTAGTACTGTCACTACAGTACTTGTACTAAGTTGGTCAGCAAAGCTGGTGTTAACATATTTGGGAAAACGGTCTCAATGAGTATCCCTGCAGTCAATGACATAATTATATACATTTCCCAGAAACTGGATCAGTGGTACATAGCAGGCACATCAAAGGAAAAATACAGAGGGCTAGGGGGAATATGTTTGCTCTGGATGGGCGGTCAGATCAAAGGCAGATGCATTGTAAAAGCTGGTTGGCCTTGAGACCTGGGTCAATGACCGGTACTTGCAACCTGAACACAGCTGCCTGTCGAGACACTGACCTTCTTACTCGGGGTCAATGACCGAGTTTTTATCTGAGAGGAAACTGTTTTACAACATGTGAAAGTCTCTGAAGGATTGGTGAGCGCAGGATAAGATCAGAGAGGGGGTGAAGTGAATAGCGCAAAGAGGGGGGGGGGGGGGGGGGGTTAACTATTTTGACTGCTGATGCAATCGCCAGCGGCTCGTGGCACTGGAGGGGTGATGACACGGTCAAGTGAGGCGGAGAGGGGTAGCTGTCTAGCCAATGTGTCTGACATTGATTGATGGTAGTCCTGAGTCCTCAAAGTGGGGGAAGGGGGGGGGGGGGGGATGAGTGGGCAGTAGAGAAGTGACAGATTTTGAGATCGCCCGCAGAGATATTTGTTCGCCGGCCCTTCCGATTGACTACGTTGCCTAAACTTTGTACTTCAGCAAAATTTGAACTCGCCCGGCGGGCGATTTCAGAGGAATTTCAAACTCGCCCGACGCGATTTGAAGTCGCCGCGGGCGAGCGCCAAAACTCACCCCTGCTACATGCTTACAACATGTACATTGGAACCCCCCTTTAACCCCCCCCCCCCCCCCCCCCCCCCCCCCAATTTAAGATTTTCTCCATTGTAAGACCTTGCTTTTTCAGATGTTCTATTAATGGCCTTTGTAAATTTACCTCCTTTTTAAGACTCCCTCCCTTTGAAGACTATTGAACGTCTTATTCTCTTTTTATTTTGTGGACCTCATGCAAAAATTTCACTTGCATCTGAATGGTGGGAAAATATCGGCAGCGTTCCTTATCAAACTCAAGAGAGGAAAAAAACAGAATGAGAAAGAGTTTCTATAACTTACTGCTGAAAAAGAAAGAAAAAGAAAATTAAAAAATTGAAAAACACCACTTACTGTATTCCTTCACATGGATGATGAGTCTGGCCACAAGAGCCATGTACTCCTCCTGGAACAAGGAAAACAAATGTAAATATTATTTTTTTTAGTGAGACGCTAAAATGATAGCTGCCTTAGGTAGGGATTTTTATAATCTGTAAGTTTTGTGATTAATGAGTGTGAATATTCAAAAAGTTTCTACTCAATTTGTACCTAGTTAAAAATAAAAGAAAAACAAAATAACAACAAATATAATTCTCACAGTCATACTCATAGGTCAAGTAATTATAAAAGCCACTAAATGCTGCAAAGTAATGGCTACAACTTACAACCATACAATTTATATAGAAAAAAAGAAGAAATAAACCAAAAGAAACAAAAAACAACGACAAACAAATGAAACAAGAAGAGCAAACGCTCGATCGAGTCACTTTCGCAGTTCTGAATATTATATGAGGCATCAGATGGACAGGAAGAAATTGCTATTCACAACACAATGAGTCACGTTCACATAAAATTTGAGCCCGGTCACTTTTATAGTTTCCGAGAAAAGCCCAACGTTAAGTTGTGTGTTGCCGAACAGAAAAGGCTAGTTATCTCCCTTGTTTTTCTGATAACGTTCGTAAAAGGCTACAGATGTAAATACTTTGATGTAAAGAATAATCCTACAAAGTTTCAATCACATCCGATGAACTTTGTCAAAGATATAAAATGTCTAATTTTTCCTTTGACGCTGACCTGTGACCTTGAAAAAGGTCAAAGGTCAACGAAACCATCGTTAAAGTGTAGAGGTCATTGGAGGTCACGACTAAACAAAATATGAGCCCGATCGCTTTGATAGTTTCCGAGAAAAGTCCAACGTTAAGGTGGTGTCTACGGACGGACGGCCGGACGGCCGGCCGGCCGGACAGACTAACACTGACCGATTACATAGAGTCATTTTTTCTCAAGTGACTCAAAAAAACTGAAAAAAAACACTACTGTACTTGCCCTCAAGTCAAACAAATCATAGCAAACAAGCGAGTCCAGGGACACAATCCTGCCAACTGCCACACTGATGATACATTTTTGTATTAGTGCAAATATCTTCGTTTTCTTACCCTTGACTGTGCTTTTTGATAGACATGGTTCTCCATCTCAGCAGCGGATCTTCCCATGGGTGTCTGGGCTTGCCGCATGGTCTCATCGCTGAAAAACAGAACACATGCAAACACAACTATAGTAGTAATAGTAATACTCAGTAGTACATTTATGTAATAGTAATCATGCAGAAAATACATGCAATAACTGTTTGACTCAGCTAGAACAAGATGGTACTTTTTCCTCCACAATGACCAGTGATACTGACTGCTGTAGATCTTTAAAACCTCTTTAGTATCATGTGTAGAGTCGTGGGCAAAGCAGAGGTAGGGGAGACCGGGGCTAGTCCGCCTACTTTTATGCTTTTGGTAGCATAACTGGCGAGTTTGATGAACTAGAAGACTGATTTTTTATTTTACATCAAGACAAATGTGTAGCTGATATCAATGTGCAGACAGTTTTTATGTGCGCATGAACATTTGTTGTACATACTGCTTTAAGTAGACCTACCCTAACGTAGGCGAACTTGCCCCAAGTCGGGGTAAGTCCGCCTACAGGGTGGGGCAAGTCCGCCGCTCTCATCCCATAGTATTAGGCCAAAAAAAAAAATAGGTGTGGTTAAGGTAACATAGCCAAAAAAAATAGGGTAGGTAGGTAGGCAATCACTTCTCTTTTTTTTAACTTTTTTTTCTGTGTACAAATTAAACCTACTTGACAGGGAAATAAGTGTGCGACTCGGGCGCTTTCGCTTTCATTGCGTTTTTTGCACTCGTTATTTTTGGTTGTTGTGACAAATGTAATAAAAAGTTATAGGATCGGCCCCTAAAAATAGGGTAGGTCGGGTTACCGTAACCCAGTGATGTTCCGAGGCGTCGGTTGAGGTTGAACAAGCTCCACTCACTGTTCCTGCCTCCACCACAGGGTAAAAAGCTACCCAGATTTCAAGAACTTTTTAATTTTTGTTATTTCATCTGTTCGGTGTGGTGCAAATGAGGACACCAGTCAGTCGTCTGAATGAGGCAGTTCAACATGCCCTGTCTTGATTTAACGTGACATGGGCATGCTGGTGTGGAAAAGGACATCCCTGCAACAATGCCAAGTGTCTTCTCTTGTATAGCATAATGCTTTACATATTAATGACAACATTAAATAATGTGTTTCTCTTTCTTCTTTCTTATTATTTATTTTTATTCAGGCAGGTGTACCTTGAAGTTCAAGGGATTTCCTTGGAAAGCAGTGCAAGCTGGAAAAATCAGAATAAGCGGCTGGCCTGCAGGGCTGAAAAAGTACGTCGTGAGCTCAATGTCCCGGAGTGATTTGAAGAGACTCCTTGATGCAGAGATCGTTATTCATGGACTGTGAGTATTGAATAAACTTCCCCATTCACCTCTTTTTTTCTTCTTTCTTTTGAATTTGTTTTGTGATACAGAAAAATAGAGTTCTGTAGTTTTCTAGTTTAGCAAGCCCTATTAGGCCATAACAATATTGACATCTGTATTATGTAGAATTACACATGAAGTGTTCCTGTAAATTCAAAAACTCATATTTTCTACTTTTTTTGTATCAATCAGACGTTTTTTTGGTCTCCATAACAATTTTTCAATCAATCAATCAATATGAGATTTATATCGCACGTATTCCGTGGGTACAGTTCTAAGCGCAGGGATTTATTTTTTTATTTTTATGTAATTTATATCGCGCACATATTCAAGGCGCAGGGATTTATTTATGCCGTGTGAGATGGAATTTTTTTTAACACAATACATTCACATCGGCCAGCAGATCGCAGCCATTTCGGCGCATATCCTACTTTTCACGGCCTATTATTTCAAGTCACACGGGTATTTTGGTGGACATTTTTATCTATGCCAATACAATTTTGCCAGGAAAGACCCTTTTGTCAATCGTGGGATCTTTAACGTGCACACCCCAATGTAGTGACGCACAATTTTTCAGAGTACATTGTTTTGATTTTGTTGCAGAGCGACAACTGAGGTTGAACAAGCTCCACTCACTGTTCCTGCCTCCACCACAGGGTAAAAAGCTACCCAGATTTCAAGAACTTTTTAATTTTTGTTATTTCATCTGTTCGGTGTTGAGTTGAAGGATGTCATCAATATTTTTAATTCCAACACCTATGGACAACCCATGGTGGTGAAATCTCACTTCAGTCTAAGTATCTAATATATATTTGGTTTGTTTTAAGTGCTTCAAAAAAAGTTTGGTTTTTTAACCACTGTTTCCCAAATGTTTGGTTGGTCAGGTAAAGGTATTGAAACAGCCAGGATTTCAAGATTGACACCACCAAAATGCCAGGTTGATTTAAAGCATGTGCTTTAAACGTTTGTACGGGGGGTAGGCGACTGATTTAGGTTGTAAAATGACCGATTGCAAACACCTCTGTCCCGTCAAATGTCCGATCCGATCGCGAAGTCAGCGGTCATTGTCCGATAGTATTACGTCTAGAGCGGTCACTGCAAGAAGAAAACTGAAGTATCAAACCCCGTTAAAACGAGTTCGAATCGGGGCCTACTTGAACTTCAATTTTCACTCTCGGTCGAACAATAACACAAGAGACGCAACTCTCGACCGAACAATATTACAAGAGCCACAACTCTCGCTACTTTTGACAGCGACATTTTACTTCCGCCGCCACATTTTTGCAAAGATGCCGCCGAAGAAAAAGGTTTGCGTGGGAAAAGGGCAGACACTTTTGAGTGGCTTTGTTAAAAAAAAAAGGACGACACGGACAGTCAAGTTGCAGGGCCTTCGGCCCCGTCGGAGACTGAAGCCTCAGAAGGTGAGCCAATAGATCTACAACCTCAGGAAGAGACGCAGGAAGAGGCGCAAGAAACGAAAGTAGGGGCGACCAGAAATCGCACTCGTCTTGCCAGTCCATACAGCTGATGTGGAAAGAGGCTTCAGTGCCCAGAACAATATCTTGACCGCGAAGAGAAACCGCCTGCTCACTGAGACACAGAACATGTTGTTGAAGCAGAAGATAGAGGGGGAGAAGGAGAGGGATGATCAATACCTTTTTGACATTATTTGCAGATGGAAGTTAAAGGATAGAAAGCTATTCAAGCTCACTGAAAACATAGACCTATATTCACGTGTGACATTCTGAAGTGTGTGAAAGATCACTTGTCACTTGTGACATGAATTCTGAAGCATAGTGTGTGTGTGTGTGTGTGTGTCAGTGTGTGTGAAAGATCACTTATGACATTCTGAAGCATGTGTCTGTGTGTGTGAAAGTAACCCTACTGAACACTGTTGCATTTAAAATATTAAAATAAATTTGGAACTGTTCAGTTTGTATTTGCCTTTAGGGCCTATTCATATATTCTCAGTCATCTAAAAAGGTTAGGTGCCATGATTGGTTCGCTTGATCTGAATGTCCTATTGTGTTTTTGTAGTCAGGACATGATGTCCTATTAGTTTTTTGATTCAGGACATTTTGTCCTGTTGCCCTCCAGTCCTAGGAACATCACTGGTAACCACACCTATTTTTTTTTTAGGCCTTAGTAGGTACAAGACTAGTAGTGGGCAAGCTTTAGTGGGAAAGCTTTTTTAATTCCCTTCAATATTTAGGTTCAAAAATGCCAATGACAAAATACGAAAGAATGTAACACAAAATTACGTTAGGGGAGACCGGGGCTAGTCCGCCTACTTTTATGCTACTTTTATGCTTTCGGTAGCATAACTGGCGAGTTTGATGAACTAGAAGACTGATTTTTTTATTTTACATCAAGACAAATGTGTAGCTGATATCAATGTGCAGACAGTTTTTATGTGCGCATGAACATTTGTTGTGCATACTGCTCACGGCGAACATGCCCCATGACAAATAGGCGGACTTGCCCCTGCACGGGCAGGCAACTCTAGTGCCAGATAACGAGCACAACATGGGAAGGAAGAAGCAAAACTTTCGTCAGAACTCGACCTTAATTAACGCACTTTCACTCGACACCAAGACTAAGTATTTGTTCTCAGAGGTAATGCATCAAAACCTAAGTCAACTGCTATGCATTCATGTTACAACAAGAAGGGCAAAGCCCATACGACTCACATGCTTGACCTTGACCTTTACATGACCTTGACCTTCAGCTAAACCTAGCAATGACATCATACACTAAGAACTGCTTTACACATTTTTCCTACCAAAATACATGTGACCTTGACCCAAGGTCATCCAAGGTCATGCAACACAAAGCTGTTAATTCAAGACATAGGAAGTACAATGGTGCTTATTGGCTCTTTCTACCATGAGATATGGCCACTTTTAGTGGTTCACTACCTTATTTTGGTCACATTTCATAAGGGTCAAAGTGACCTTGACCTTGATCATATGTGACCAAATGTGTCTCATGATGAAAGCATAACATGTGCCCCACATAATTTTTAAGTTTGAAACAGTTATCTTCCATAGTTCAGGGTCAAGGTCACTTCAAAATATGTATACAATCCAACTTTGAAGAGCTCCTGTGACCTTGACCTTGAAGCAAGGTAAACCAAACTGGTATTAAAAGATGGGGCTTACTTTGCCCTATATATCATATATAGGTGAGGTATTCAATCTCAAAAACTTCAGAGAAAATGTGAAAAATGTGAAAAATAGCTGTTTTTAGACAACATTTATGGCCCCTGCGACCTTGACCTTGAAGCAAGGTCAAGATGCTATGTATGTTTTTTGGGGCCTTGTCATCATACACCATCTTGCCAAATTTGGTACTGATAGACTGAATAGCGTCCAAGAAATATCCAACGTTAAAGTTTTTCGGCCGGCCGGCCGGACGACTCGGGTGAGTACATAGACTCACTTTTGCTTCGCATGTGAGTCAAAAATGAAGAAAAACACTTTTTGTGATCTGTACTCACGATATATGGGCGCGCAACCTCTGAACTTATGCAGGATATGGCGGGAAGAAGGGACACCACTACCACATGGTGTGAATGACTAAAAGGTGGCAAACGTAAGAATAAACAGACAAAGACGGATGTGCCCCGGGGGCGGACTAGCCCCGGTCTCCCCTACAGTGTAACCCCTTTTTTTAAGACAACCGAAAGTTTTGCTGCCGTTTTCAATCCTAACGCAATGATTGGTTGTTTCGATCGGCGACACTCGGAGAGTCACGGAAATTGCACAAGTTGGGGTCACAGCAGTACTGTAGAAACTCGATGCTCCTAGCTGAGTGCAGAGCATTTCCTGCCTGGTAAAATAACTGCACAAAGCGGCTATTACAACAGTGAGCGGGTATCAACATACGGATCACTGAATGCATTATGTTGGTTCGTGATGCAAATTTGTGTGCACTGCAAGCAATTTTGATACACACTAGGGTTTTGTTTTTTTACCAGCGAAAAAACCCTGGTAGTTCTAAATATCAACCGGTAGGTCATACCAGCAGCTAATTTTTTTCCGGTATTTTCTCATTTCAACCGGTAAAATATCAGTAATTACCGGTTAACGCCAACACTGAAAAAGGTTTTAGCGTAATTACGTTTCAGTATTATTTTGTTCTGTGATAGACCAGAGTCATTGTATTCAGTAAATGCCATTCTGTATACATTTATTATTTCAGTGAGAAAGTCTACTGCGCAGTGGGAGTTCTGGAAGTGGAAGTGAAACTGTGATAGTGAGAAAGTCTACTACGCAGTGGCAGTTCTGGAAGTGGAACGGAAGTGAAACTGTGATTAAAATGTGAATTTTTAGAGAAAGTTGTACTTGTAATCAATACAATCATGCCGTTCCTGTTGACTGAAAATTCAATATAGGGAATCAAGGCAATACTTACATTTGGGAAACAAGACGAGACCGAAATGCTGCTGAATGCCAATCTTGATTCATACTGGGGTCCGCCATTGTGTGATGAAGTTGATTATCTCCCCTACCGCAGAAGGGAAACGACTCTGAAGCGATCTGACTAATTACTGCGCGACCACGCGCTTCTTCTTCTTCTTCAGATACTGAGGAAATCCCTGTACAGGACCCATATTCTTGGGCAACTATCCTCATTTGGTTGGTGCGCCTAATTTACAATGTAGAGTGAAAGATAAAGTGGATAGTGTACCTATGAAAATAAAAAAATATGGGTGGGTTGGTAGGCAAGCTATTGCTTTTCGCGATTTTCCCTAGTGCCAGTTCCCTGGGCTGAGGGGCTAGCCTACTCAGTGCTACCTAGCGCAGCAACTGGGCCCCGACGAAACAAATAGGACGAACAATATGGAGCAAGAGCGATAGATTAATTCTACGTAAGCTCATATCAGTTCACTACTGATTTCTTATCATGGGTCGGAAGGGATCATCGGGACTGAGGGGGGGGGGGGGGGGGGGGGGGGGAAACGGTCTGGCTACCAGTAAGTTCGTCACACGGTAGATTTGTCACGGGTGACGAAGTTACCGGCAGGGTGGGCGGCTGTTTATGCTTAGAGCTTATAAGATAAGATAAGATAAATTTGCAGATGTCCAAGGCCGCGAGGCCTATATCTGATCTTTTGATCAGTACTATTAACTTTCCTAACTTTGAGATGCTTTCCGTGAGATGTTTGATGTGTGGGAGAGATTCAAGATTCACAGAGAGAGAGAGAGAGAGAGAGAGAGAGAGAGAGAGAGAGAGAGAGAGAGAGAGAGAGAGAGAGAGAGAGACTGAGAGAGAG
>NC_090253.1:37564393-37621893 GCF_037325665.1 Littorina saxatilis | reverse complement strand
GCACTCTTCCAAATTGATAAAGATATCGAGAATATTTGATTTAACTTGTCAAAAGCGTATCTTTTAAATTTTATTTGTACCAAGTAACGTCAGCTTCTTTTACTGTTCACCCACATACCGTTTTGAATAAAAGAGAAAGTAGATCTTCAGTAAGTCTTAATCACGGAGATATGCCACGTTCTCGTTTTTTCTCGTCTGCAAGTTTCACGAGTTGACACGGCGTCTGCCAAAATGCCGGGGGCTGCACATTCAATCTGATTCAAAACAGACCTTCGTAAGTGATAGAAGATATGTTTATCTCCACCAGATAAGCACTTACATATTTATATCATCTTTGGCATGTTTTTGTTGCAGTTTTGTAGTTCTCCCTAGACCATGTTATACTGTTCATTTTCTTCATTGGAAGTTGGAAGTCGGCCGGTAGGACCGCTCTTTCATTTATACCTCGAGAGTCCTGGGACAATATGATAAGTTAGTGGATTTGACAACGAGAAAAGACGTTCAATTCAGTTCGCAAGAAGCGAATAACAGAAAAAATAGTATGCAGTCTACTGTCTGACCAAAAGCGGGTGCATTTCCAGTAGGAGCACTTCCTGTAGATATTTTTCCCGTATACATGTAATGCACCCGGTTCCATTTCTTGTAGGAAACCAGATCACACTCAATATCGTGCCATGCGCGAGACGGCCGTAAACTGCCGAATTCAGTTTCACTTAGGTATGGTGGCTAGGGTACTGCTAGTAGTGCTACGCAGCTTTGAGCAGATGCACGCTTTCACTACGCCGCAAGTTAGAACACAACACATGTGAAACAGCTTATAGCACAGCGATACAGCGGCATGCTTCTTGTTCTTGAATGGGATATATATAGACCCTATCGGTATTCCAAGCTCTCGTGATCTCTCGCAAACTTCAGAGCATAGCAAAGCATGCGGTACAGCGATCTCGTGCGAGCTGCACAAGCCAAAGTTCGAAGTTCTCACGATGTTCAAAGCATAACAAAGAGCGTGTCTCGCGAGAACTGCTCAAATACCGAAAAGGTCTATTGTGGCGTAACGTGTTGCGCTATGCTGATGATACTAGCAAAGCTGCCATAGCAGTGTCATTGTATAGCCAGGTTCATTAGTTGTGACTAAAGTGAACATGCTATTTTCTTTGCACTTTGGGGTAGATGTTTGTGCCGGTGTCACGGCGTGAGTTTACACTGTCCTGAGTTTACGCTGTGGCCCCAATGCGCATGCGTCGAAATATACGTCACTTCCGCCATCGTGAATTTGCCGAACTCGAAGCCGGTTGTTTTCACTTTGAGTAAGGAAGGTGTCAATCACGTTTTTAGTGATCATAACCCGCACGATGGAACAGTTCGCTGATCAGATGCTTTCTTTGAAACATTTTCTCCGAAATCACACGCACCGAGGCAGAAACAAAATCACAAACAAAAATCCAGAACAGAAGAAAACAGAACAGAACCCCACCCAAAACTGAACACCCACCACACTGGGGCGCATGCGGCGACTGTGGCCGGGAACCAAGGATGAGAGAGAGTAAACGTTCATTTCTCTCTTTATTTTGATTATCACGATAATTCATTTATGTCACTGCAACAAACAACACTGACTTAAGTCAACTCAAACCCAGACGCATACATGTATAAGACAAGTATCCATTTTGATTTTGGCAACTAGAGGAAGCATTTCTGATTCCGAACATATCCAGCTTTATGTGTGGTTTTTTTTAAACACAAACATGAAAAAGGTGACTAAAACAATCTCTACGAGGGAGCATATAATTATAAATAGTCCAAGGTAACAAACCGGCACAAAACCATCGATTCCCACTATTCTAAAATTCAAATCTAATCTAAATTTGTTGAGAAAAAAATCTACACCTTTTCTTCCAACACTCGCAGACCACTGACAAACACAAACCCATCGATTTCTCACTGAATTCTTTGATACAGTGGCGAACGCGATCGGCGAAACAAAGACGGTCACCGTGGCAACCTCAAAAATGCTTTGGTAAATTCACATCATCATAAACTCACGACGCTGTAGGCGTCGTGAATTTGGTCAGGAAGTGACGTATATTTCGACGCACGCGCATTGGGGCCACTGCGTAAACTCAGGACAGTGTAAACTCACGCCGTGACACCGGAACATTTCTAGATCAACAGACTTTGGGTAAAAAAGCTATTTTTGAGGGTGTAGCAAAGACTGAAAGAGTCACATAACCTCGAACGAGACTCAAGAAAACCTATGGGTAATATTAATAATGCACCCGAGTGTATTCCTTGTATTGAGGTCTAACGAATGACGTCTCACAACGTGCGCGGTCGTCCTTGGCGGTCAAGAAAGCCGCCGCGATCATTGCGCAGACGACACTTCTAAACCGCCAATATTTTTTGTGCGCATCACGTGCTCCACATAAATCAGCCGGAAACGAAGCAATTGGGAAACCTGGATACAGGAAAAACACAGCAAGTGCACCTTTTAAAGAATGCACCTGCTTTTGGTTGACATCATAGATCATTTATCCTGGACCGCCAACTAGCTTTCTCTCCGCTCTTTCTCTCTATTACGAGGTAGCGGCCTCTCGCATTTAGGAACCTACGCTTACAAGCCTTTCAGAAATCAGGGGGACGTGATATCCGGTGTCGATTGTAAACATGGACGAAGTTGCCGAGGTAAGTTCTGAAAATGCTAAAATAAACTCAGCAAAAGTGCATATATATGGAACATGTTTTTCGATGAGTTTTGTTAAGTTTAGTTTGGAGTTTTGGAAAATCCAGTTCATTGTCACCTCCCATTGTCACAAATAACTGAAGCGTGCTTTCTTTTCACTGTCTTCGAATCGCTAGCCTTTCAAACCGGACGCGACGCGCCCCTGAAAGTCGAGAGTCGTAACCTCGAAGGGTCACGTGACGAGTTGGCGGTCCAGGCTATTTGGTCTAAGGTTGACATAGACCCCTTCTACTCTAGTGAAGTCTAGCCATTGATACACTGACAATCACAGCGTTTTCTTCACTGTCTACTCACTAACTGAGTAAGTACTAAGCTCCTTATGTGGGAAATCTGCACAGTACTCTGCACAAATTACGGACCACATGTGTAACAGTGAATGCCATAACACAAGCTGCAAGCAGCTCGTGTCTCCACTAATGGTCGGCAATCTGTGCAGGCAAGTGATCACATCGGCAGTAAATAGTGAGCTCCGATGTGCATGTGTTTGCATGAAAAGATAGGTAATATTGATCGGACAGTGCAGAAAACACTGATAAAAGCTAAGATTTTGCTTGACTTCAATGTTATGTGGGTTTCTTTGTACTTCATACATCCAATGGGAGCAACTCTTCCACACTCTATATAAAAAAAAAGACAGTTATATCCAAAACTTGTCTTTTAAAAAAAAGGCTATCGTATTGAATGCACACTGCATAACATACAAATCAGAGTTACATATTTGTTCGCCATCATGGCAGGACTTAGCAAATCAACAGCTTCCCCTCTCTTCGACTACAGTAGAACCCCCTGTTTACGACTTTGGAAAAACCTTGAAAATTAGGTCGTAAAAAGGGGGGGTCTTAAAAGGGGGGTTTTGAGTTTTTGGCCGGTCGGTCATGAATTTGGTTGCAGTGTATGTACTGTCATGCTTACATACAAACACACAGTTGCAGTTTACTGTCATATCAAAACACACACACACACACCCAAACACATTACAGCAGAACAACTTGAACTCAAATTTCAAAGAAAATTTACTCATGGCGTAATGCTCGCTCCCCGCTGAGTGAAGCACATTTGACATTGTGGCGCAACCAGTAAAATCCGAATGTCCTAACTCGATAGAAAGCATAACGACTTTTCTCCCGAATCATCTTTCCGCTCATATGAATGATTCGTCGCCTTGCATCGCTAAACTTGACCACGATCGTTGAGGTCTTCGTACAGGCTCCTCTCTTTGCGTACTTTCGCTTCGCTATCCTTCTCACCATCTTGATAACACGGAGTCATTATCCTTGACGACACACAGGATTTTCGTATTCCCGGCTCCCAAGGAAGTCGCTGCGGATTGCCACTTCGCTCGATTAGCGATTACTTTATTAGCTCTCTACTCAAGAGTCAGCGCTTTTCTTTTTCTTTCGCGAATCTTTGTTTGTCAACAAGACAGTCGTCATTACAAGATAGCGTGCAGAAAAAAACCAGATGTATCAGGATCTCGCGCGAGATTTCGTTTTTGACTCACATGCGAAGCAAAAGTGAGTCTATGTACTCACCCGAGTCGTCCGTCCGTCCGGACGTCCGTCCGTCCGGAAAACTTTAACGTTGGATATTTCTTGGACACTATTCAGTCTATCAGTACCAAATTTGGCAAGATGGTGTATGATGACAAGGCCCCAAAAAACATACATAGCATCTTGACCTTGCTTCAAGGTCAAGGTCGCAGGGGCCATAAATGTTGCCTAAAAAACAGCTATTTTTCACATTTTCCCCATTTTCTCTGAAGTTTTTGAGATTCAATACCTCACCTATAAGTGATATATAGGGCAAAGTAAGCCCCATCTTTTGATACCAGTTTGGTTTACCTTGCTTCAAGGTCAAGGTCACAGGAGCTCTTCAAAGTTGGATTGTATACATATTTTGAAGTGACCTTGACCCTGAACTATGGAAGATAACTGTTTCAAACTTAAAAATTATGTGGGGCACGTGTTATGCTTTCATCATGAGACACATTTGGTCACATATGATCAAGGTCAAGGTCACTTTGACCCTTATGAAATGTGACCAAAATAAGGTAGTGAACCACTAAAAGTGACCATATCTCATGGTAGAAAGAGCCAATAAGCACCATTGTACTTCCTATGTCTTGAATTAACAGCTTTGTGTTGCATGACCTTGGATGACCTTGACCTTGGGTCAAGGTCACATGTATTTTGGTAGGAAAAATGTGTAAAGCATGTGAGTCGTATGGGCTTTGCCCTTCTCCCGCAGTGGGGCACTGCGGTTATGAAATTAAAGGCCCCTCCTGTTTTTGGAACCGCAGGAGCTTTCTAGTTTGATGTTAGGTAGATTTTTGGTTCCTCTTTCCTGTCATGCTCTCTTTTTCTTCATGAATTCTTTTCCTTTTTCTGCCTTCTTGCTCATTCACCTGTATTTTTTCCAAAAATCTCTTCTCTTGCCGCTTGTCTCGCGATTCATGTATAGTTTAATCTGTTAGTGTTCTGATGTAAGTCCAGCAGTAGGTAGGTTAAGCCTATTTTAACACACTGGAAACTGGTAATCTTCCAGTAGGTATTAATTTAGTTTTACTAAAGCCTGCTGGGACACAAGTAATGGGTTAGTGCATTTGTAAACAGGAATCGCTTGACAAGTGGCCCCCTTCATCCCCCCCTTCCTCGTCCTGATATGGCTCTGCGTAGTCGGCTGGACGTTAAGCAACAAATAAACAAACAAACAAACTTCTTGTTATTTCTTCTCGTGATAGTTGGAGGAGCGAGAGCCGCCATGTTGTGTTTTCGTCTGCTCGAAATATGCGTTAAAGTCGTAAATGATCCCAAAAAGCTCGGTCGTAAGTCGCGTTTTGGGTCATTATCCTTGACGATACACAGGATTTGCGTCTTCCCGACTCATAAGGAAGTCGCCGCTGATTCTATCGTGCGCAAGATTTAGGTTTTTTTTCGTCTCGCGATAGTTCGAGGAGCAAGAGCCGCCATGTATTGTTTTCGTCTGCTCGACTACAAATGCGCGAAAGTCGTAATTCATCCCCAAAAGCTCGGTCGTAAGTCGCGTTTTGGGGTGAGTCGTTCACTGGGGGTTCATTATATAGTAGAATGCATCCGTGGTAGCAAAATCGGTCGTAAAAAGGGGGTGGTCGTAAACAGGGGGGTCGCTAAGGGGGAGTTCTACTGTAGCAGCTGCAACATGTCTAAACTTTGTGTGCCCACGCACTTGGTCTGTAACTGTAATCGCTATATATTTTTTTTCATCAACAGCCCCAATGTCGACGCTGCAAGGATGATGGAGAAGGGAGATCGCTCTGATGGAGCCGTTTGAGCTGAAGCTGCACCAGGTGACTTTTGACGAAAGCGATGGAAATTTAGGTCAAGGTCAGACGCAACCAGAATTGGACTCGTTCAGTGCTTTGGTCCATTATGACTTCCAGGACAAAACAGGGTCAGAAGATGTTCAGGATGGTGTCAATCTTCAGGACTTGACTTTCCAAAAACAAGGTGAGATGCAGTTCATGTAAAAGACACTTTGAAATTTTTCAGTAGAAGCAGCTGGTGTGGCCACATGACAGTCTCAGATAAGACTTGTTGTTGTACTTGTAATGAACAAAAAGTTTTAAGAAAGCGAATTGAGCAAGAGAGAGAGGCCTTGTGAAAGACTTTGGCTTAGAATTCTGCTTTTGGAAATGATAAAAAGTAAACAGGAAGTAGCTGCCTTTCACAGGTTGTAGTACATGTGTTTTCGTTGGATGATGATTCTGGAAGAAAAGTTTAGGTTTCTGTGTCGTGATTTTCTGATGAATGGTGTTATGAAAATGCTTATTACTTATGTTATTTTAACCTGTGGGTCTTTTGTAGAAATTGATTCTTTTTGTGGGTTGTCAAATAGGGTACTTCAAATCATTATCCGATTTTATCGCATGTACTGATGTGGTTGTCATTTTTAACTAGCGTTATTTTTTTGTCTTTAAATAATTAATTTGATACTAATGCATTTATGTAGTAATCACACAATCACTTTGGTCAAGCTAGCCAACACTTATGCATTTTCATTTCAGACTGATATAACAGAATTGTCTGCCAGCTCTAGGTCAGTGAAAGCTGAGTTCTATTGCTAAACTGTAAAGTGTAATCTTCTTCTCCTACACTGTTGAAAATGTATCCATTTAATTTAGTACTACAGTAGTATGTTTGTCTCTTACTCACAGTGACTTGTGTGAAGCAGAAATAATTATGACTATGAATATGAGCTGATGTGACGTCGGAGGATTTGGTTAAAATGCTTTAACATTACAGTAGTACTAGTACTAGTAGCAGGATAAGCAAGTAGAGCCATGTATGCAAGTTCTCTGATCTGAACGTGGACGAAGACTTTCAATGAACTGCATGTTGTGAGAACTGATTTAGTGCTTATATTTCTCGTTATCATTAGCTTTAGTATCTCAGCGTTCTGTCTGAAAGTCTGATTTATTTATTTGAAGTTTATGCGAATAAGACAAATCAGTCTGTAATTGTAAATGAGTAAGTTTGTCAGTCTGTATGCCATTCTGTCGTAGGCTGTATGAGACAAAGAGAAGGCTGGTTTTCGTCTACTTGCTGCTAGTGCTAGAGACTGCATAAAAAGCGCAAGCTTCTATATTTTACACAGCTTTGACACCTACACAGGCTATACTTATAGTTACTGTTTGCCGTGCAACAGCTGTTGTTAATCTGTCAAGCAGTGTGTGTGTGTTTGTATGACACTGATCACAAGAAGATTCATTGATTACAGTTTCACTCTACAGGCCTGAAAATGGCGAGTATTTTACTCGCCATGGCGAGTAGAAATCTGTAAATGGCGAGTAGAATTGTAGAAACCTGTAAATGGCGAGTAGAATTGTTAATCAACTCGCCAAAGGCGAGTAAAGTTGCTTAAACACTGAATTGAAATGGTTGGTTTGGCAAGTTAAATTTGCTCTCTGGCTAGTAAATTATGAGAAGCACTAGCCAAAGGCGAGTGCCCCATTTTGTGGACTTTCAGTGCTGCTCTTGTGGCTAGCTACTCACCCTGCCAAACCTATGATTTGATATTTTTAGTGTCCATGCAATAAATGCTGCATAACCTTTCAACTCTTAAGTATTGCCTTATTTGCATTCTATTAACTTTCTGACTCAGAAATCTTGTGTATTTGTACTTGTTAAACTACAAGTATGTACACTTACTATGAGCCATGTCATATATTTAATACAGCATTTTTTTAGGTTTAATGTCTGTGTCGTGTGTCTAGATTACCTCTTAGATCAGTCTCTATCAGTATCAAGATCTGACATAGTCGTGATTAACCTTTATTGTAATTCAATCAAGTTGGCGTTTTAATGAAAAAGATCCTGTGATTGGTCAGAATGCCCCAACTCATTAAAAATTACCGGTCATTAATTGTCGATAACCACTCGCTAAAAAAGCCATTAACCACCTGCTGGCGAGGCGCATTGATACAACCTCAACTAGTCTCAGTTAGCTTTGAGGGTCATTTTACAAGTAGGAAATATGAAGGCCAACGAAATACCGAGACCATGAGGTATGCGAAGTGATGACGTCGAATACTAAGTTGATGCATGAATTCTTCCGGACTACGTCAGTCAATTCCAAAGATCCCTTTTGTGATGAAAAGAATTTGTTTTAGAGTTGATATCCAGAAACCCATCAAAGAAGAAGGGAACATGTATGTGAAAGAAAACAAAACAGGAGCAGAGTGATAACATAGAAATACAGAGACATATTTCTTGGGACTTGACCCTTGCAGGTAGGTGGACTGAAAGTAGTGTGTGAACTAGAACAGAGCCAATTTTGTCTGTTTACAACCGCATGAAAGCAGGAAAGAGATCGTCGTCAGATTGAATTACAATAACATTAACATGCTTCCATTTGAAACTTGTCGGTCTTCATCGTGGATTGACGCCCTCCCAAAGTATAATTGAAGCCCTTCGTCGCTTTGCTCCGTCGGAACCGGCACGGTTGGCCTAGTGGTAAGGCGTCCGCCCCGTGATCGGGAGGTCGTGGGTTCGAACCCCGGCCGGGTCATACATAAGACTTTAAAATTGGCAATCTAGTGGCTGCTCCGCCTGGCGTCTGGCATTATGGGGTTTGTGCTAGGACTGGTTGGTCCGGTGTCAGAATAATGTGACTGGGTGAGACATGAAGCCTGTGCTGCGACTTCTGTCTTGTGTGTGGCGCACGTTATATGTCAAAGCAGCACCGCCCTGATATGGCCCTTCGTGGTCGGCTAGGCGTTAAGCAAACAAACAAACAAACAAAATTTGCTCCGTCGGGCTTCAATTAGCTTTGGTCGGGCGTCAATCCACGATGACGACCTCGAAGTTTCAAATGGAAGCATGTTAATGTGTAATTAAATTCCAGCTGTAGCTGCAGTTGCTCTTCGTTCCATACTTCCACACAAAAGAAACCATGAATGTGTTCTGCGGACTGGCAGGATAGCTTTTTTTTCATTCTTTCTGTTATAAATGTCGTGGCTTCCGTCTAGTTCTACTTGCTTGCAATTACCACTGACTTGGAATTGGATTAAAAATTATAGCACACATATTGATTAGTCATTCTTCTTCCCTTTGTGTGTTTTCCTCCTTATTCTGTTTCATTAGCTTGCAGTCATTAACCAATGTTTCCAGGTATTTGGCTGTGTATAACAAATCACACTTCAGCGCACTGATCTGGTTTGCAGAATAGTCTTACAGTGTGGCTTTGGGTCTGTTTGTTCATCAGATTTAACCTAGAGCTGTGTATTTCACTACTTGTTGACAGTCAGCTTTGTCTCTTTGTGTTGCTTTTTTAATTGACTTTATGTACGTAGTATTCCTGTCTGGCTATGTGTGTCTTTTTTTGGGTGGAATGAAGAGAACAAAGAACAGGGAGTGGTAGATAGAGTATGTGTTGATTTATGCAGAGACGAAAAACATCCAGCCATGTGGTTTCCTCATGGCATTTAAATACTTTGATGTGGCAATGTGAACAGCAAAGCATCAACATTTTAATTTGTTTCACTTGAAGTTTGTTGCTCGTTTGTTGTTGCTGATGCAAAAAGGAGAACTGGTTCGTGCTTAAAAGCTAGAGCTTGGACAAAATTGTACACCCTCCAAGGTTTAAATGCAAATACATAGATCAGTTGATATATTTTTATTTTTTTACTTTGTGCATTGCTCTCCCAAGCCCCCCGCCCCTGACGTACTCAGGAGGTTTCATGGTGTTTCTTTAATGTGGCAGTGAATACACAAAGAAATCTATTATTAATGATTCATTTGTTTGGTGGCAATTTTATATTTGTTCTTTATTTCTCCTGAAATATCGATCTCCCTTTCTGTTTTCTCAAATGAAAACTGCTAGGAATGAAAAGCACAACTTTGCACAGTTAGAAAAACACCCCAAAAAACATTTTTGTTTTAGCTTGCACAAAAAACTTACTCGAACAGTAACACCCTCTCTTGCACAGATACTGTTATAGATACCAAATGCAGTGTTTTGTCTTTTGTAGTGCATGTAGGTCTAAGATATTGCATCGCTGATTTCATGCCTGGTTCAAGTCCACATTTTCTCTTCTTGCTTGCATTTAAATTATTTTGTTAGCACATGCATTTTTCCATGCGCATACGCATGTTGAGACTTGCGGGCTGCACACGTGTCATTACATATACATATATATTAGATTATGATATTCAACACACTTAGAATCTTTATTTGAATCCTGACCCCGCCACAGAAAGTACAAGCTTATTTGGGAGCCCTTTTTATATTTAGTCAAGTTTTGACTAAATATTTTAACATCGAGGGGGAATCGAAACGAGGGTCGTGGTGTATGTGCGTGTGTGCGTGTGTGTGTGTGTGTGTGTAGAGCAATTCAGACTAAACTACTGGACCGATCTTTATGAAATTGGAAATGAGAGTTCCTGGGTATGAAATCCCCGAACGTTTTTTTCATTTTTTTGATAAATGTCTTTGATGACGTCATATCCGGCTTTTCGTGAAAGTTGAGGCGGCACTGTCACGCCCTCATTTTTCAACCAAATTGGTTGAAATTTTGGTCAAGTAATCTTCGACGAAGCCCGGACTTCGTTATTGCATTTCAGCTTGGTGGCTTAAAAATTAATTAATGACTTTGGTCATTAAAAATCTGAAAATTGTAAAAAAAAATAAAAATTTATAAAACGATCCAAATTTACGTTCGTCTTATTCTCCATCATTTTCTGATTCCAATAACATATACATTAGTTATATTCGGATTAAAAACAAGCTCTGAAAATTAAATATATAAAAATTATTATCAAAATTAAATTGTCCAAATCAATTTAAAAACACTTTCATCTTATTCCTTGTCGGTTCCTGATTCCAAAAACATATAGATATGATATGTTTGGATTAAAAACACGCTCAGAAAGTTAAAACAAAGAGAGGTACAGAAAAGCGTGCTATCCTTCTTAGCGCAACTACTACCCCGCTCTTCTTGTCAATTTCACTGCCTTTGCCATGAGCGGTGGACTGACGATGCTACGAGTATACGGTCTTGCTGAAAAATGGCATTGCGTTCAGTTTCATTCTGTGAGTTCGACAGCTACTTGACTAAATATTGTATTTTCGCCTTACGCGACTTGTTCTTCTTAAACTGGGCTCAACATGGTACTCATCAGTGCGTTTTCCACACAGGAAAGAAGAGCCCTGACAAAAGCAAGACATCGCCGTACCACACGCCAACCCTCACCACCACAACTCCTGCCTGTATCCAGTTGCCCATAACCAGCACCCAAACCGTATCATCCTTGGTTCAGTCTCCGGCGCCGTGGGAAACCACTTACGCGGGGGATCAGGGGGGACAGGAGAATTTCCTCGTCAATCCTGATGACTATTACTTGTCGCCCTCTCGCATCAGCAAAGTCTCGCCTGAATCGGCCGCTGCTAGTTTGCGTACTTTGTCCCAGGTTGGTTTGTGATTTGCTGTTTGAGTGTGTGTGGTTCTGGTTTGTTAGTAAGATCTGAAAGGAACTGGTTTTGCTGTTTATCTGATGTCTTAACATGGAAATCCTCCAACTTGTGGGTGATGTCTAAATTGCTATCAACTCAAAGGCTGAAAATAAAAGATGGAAGGGTAGTGCGTCTCAAGCAAATATAAAGCAAATCTTCTGTGAGAATTTTGAAACTTGGCAGACTAATGCATGAAAGTTTTGATGGATTCATGATTGTGTGCAACTGATTTTTGACTCACATGCGAAGCAAAAGTGAGTCTATGTACTCACCCGAGTCGTCCGTCCGTCCGTCCGTCCGGAAAACTTTAACGTTGGATATTTCTTGGACACTATTCAGTCTATCAGTGGCAAGATGGTGTATGATGACAAGGCCCCAAAAAACATACATAGCATCTTGACCTTGCTTCAAGGTCAAGGTCGCAGGGGCCATAAATGTTGCCTAAAAAACAGCTATTTTTCACATTTTTCCCATTTTCTCTTAAGTTTTTGAGATTCAATACCTCACCTATATATGATATATAGGGCAAAGTAAGCCCCATCTTTTGATACCAGTTTGGTTTACCTTGCTTCAAGGTCAAGGTCACAGGAGCTCTTCAAAGTTGGATTGTATACATATTTTGAAGTGACCTTGACCCTGAACTATGGAAGATAACTGTTTCAAACTTAAAAATTATGTGGGGCACATATTATGCTTTCATCATGAGACACATTTGGTCACATATGATCAAGGTCAAGGTCACTTTGACCCTTATGAAATGTGACCAAAATAAGGTAGTGAACCACTAAAAGTGACCATATCTCATGGTAGAAAGAGCCAATAAGCACCATTGTACTTCCCATGTCTTGAATTAACAGCTTTGTGTTGCATGACCTTGGATGACCTTGACCTTGACCTTGGGTCAAGGTCACATGTATTTTGGTAGGAAAAATGTGTAAAGCATGTGAGTCGTATGGGCTTTGCCCTTCTTGTTTTATTCTGTTTTACTATTCTTTTTGACATTTTCACTTGAGAATGACTAAACGAGATAGCCAGCAGTGTAGTGCTAGCATGAACAGTAATTCAAACATCTTCACAACCACCAGGTGTCCCACAACACAGCTGCGATAGCCAAACACCTACGCAAATCGCAAGGGGGCAAACGCCGTGTGGCCAAGACATTCCTGACCACCACCAGTTTCAGCACGCCAAGAACCATGCCATCCGAAACGTCACAGCCCTCGACCACCCCCGCCCCTACCCCGGTATCTCAGGAGGGGGATGCGGGGGGTGGAGGGGAGGGAGTTGACGACAGCAGCTTTGAGACAGTGGCGGAGGCATTGAGGCTGCAGTGGTCTGTGATAGGTGAGTGGATGCCAGTTACAAGTTCTAGCAGAGTCATGAAAGAGAACTAGTCGGTGCTTGCATGAAGTTTCATTGGTATTTTATACAGTGATAGATAAACAGGTCGTATGTGCAGAGCTCGCTGCAAATTTGTGTATTGCCGAAGGAAGGCTTGAAAGTTGGAAGTGGAATGGACAAATGAGACAGTTTTATGAATGTTCGGATGAAGTTATATTGAATGATTTATCCTGCACAGTGTACACATCTAAAATTCCTGTTTGGTGGATGTCGCAGGAAACAGCAACATCACACCTGCATCCCCAGAAGAAGTTGCAAGGATCGTAGCAGAAGCAGAAAAACGCCTTCGTGGTGGGGCGGGGCCAGACAACACAGAGCAGATGCCACCCCCCTTTCATGCGTTGGGAGACCCAAACGCATCAGACACACTTTCTGTGGGATCATTGTCTTCTCTGTCCTCAATGTCATCGTCAACCAATGATAACGGCCTTGTGGCTGCGGACACGTCTCAGAATGTGGGAAGTGTCACAGCAAGTAGCGCTGAGAGCACTCCGCCAGCTGAGCTTATTCGCATTCCAGCTCAATCCATTACCAGGGAGGTGGGGAAGTCCTCTTGGTTTCAGTCCAAAGACAAACAAGGTGCAGCGTCTTTGGGTGAAAAACACTTGGCTGGCACGCGCTCTCCCAGGCGAGTGAACAGTGGTAGCAACCTTGCTGGAGGAACTTCTGTGGAGTCAGTGAAAAGTGACACCTCTCTCAAAGCACAGATTGGGACAGACGGTTCACAACAGATGGATACCAAGGAAGCAGGAGCGCCACAGGCACCTACGCAAGAACTTTTATCCCAGCAAGAGTCTGTGCCTTTTGGAACGGGAATCACCTCCCCCTCTGACCTCAGTTTTAAATACCCCATGGGCTCCACTCCCTATACCTCCCCCTCTCTACAACCAGACTCGAGTCGGCAACATTCTCAACCACAATTCCAATCAGCGTCGTCCCAGCCGCCCCCAGTTTCTGTGCAGCAGTATGCAGCACCCCCACGGCAACAGTTGATCTCGGCCGCCTCTGATTCTTACCCCCACGCCTCATCACCTGTAAACTATGCAGAGAACTCTCCGGCGTCTACCCCTTTACCCGTGTTCAACTCTAGCCTTGCCCCAGTTCCGCAGTTTGGGCCTCTCTTTCCCAAGAGGGCTGGGGGAGGAGGAGGGGGTGGGTTTTCTCCACAGAAGGTGAATGCAAGCAGCGTGTATGCAGAGTCTTTGCACAGTGCTATGGGGCGCGATAAGTTCGACGAGCTGCTGAGAGAGAAACTGAAGCTTGAGGGACAGCTGGAAGTTTTACAGGATGAGGCGCAATCCACTCTACAAGAGAGAGCTGAACTTCAAGCACAGGTAGGTTGGGTAGCTGGTGTGTCTGTGTGTCTGTATTTGTCTTTATCTGTCATTTCATCTGTCTGTGTCAGTGAGGGTTGCATGTGCTGGTATGGGAATGAGATGCCGAGGCAGAGGAGAAGTCGAGGCTTGTTTCCCTCGATTGCTTGTCGAAGGAGTTTGCTATAGTAGGCTGTTTCGGTGCGAGCTTGACCTTTTGGCTGTGAAGAAACAGTAAACCAAGATGAGAGAGTGAACGGATGACAATGTATGAATTTGTAACGGGCATATCCAGCGTCACGGACGAGGCATTCGGACGAACATAAAGGCACGTGGAAATCAACAAAACAACTATATTAAGTTGACAATGATCGAGGATTATGCAACTTGTGACTGTTGTTCTCTGTGAAGTATGAAATAGAGAAATATTTAATTTGTGGGCGAGTTCTTCGATGTTTGATGTGCGTCACGGACGAGGCCAAAATTCTGTCCTATTTTTCAATCACAAAGAAGTAAGTTGATATTTCTGCGAATTGTGTTCGCTGTTTTCGTTCATAGCGATGAAACATTAATGGCAAGCATTGCTCTTTCGGTAAAGATAATTGAAAAAGTTAAAAAATAAATCACATTTCGGAGAAACGCTTGAACATTTGTCACGGACGAGGCCAGTACGCGTCACGGACGAGGCACGTACGAAATGCACTATAGTAGTGACGTCTTCAGGAGATCAACAAATTAAGGCAACATATCGTTTTCAGTTGTCACCCACAATGTGAGACTATCATTAATTTGGGTCAGTGTTTACATTCGCTCGTTCGTCCGCCCGGGTTACGTCTGTCCGTTAGCTTTAGTAAGCATAAAGAAGGATCCTCAAGAGCCCATGAATATTTGAAAACAAAACTTGGTGGATAGGTACATATGGGTAATATAATCTGTCGTGCAAAGTTTCAAGGTTGTAAATGAAAGGTCAAGGTCAGATCTATGTTCGAACCTTGATTTTTTTTCAGATTTGTGTTGGAGAGTTATCCAGCCAAAGTTTTAATCCAATCAAGTTGAAAATTGGTATTGTGACAGAGTGTATATTAAGAAATGCATCAAAATTATGAGCTCGAATGAAATATGTTTTGATTGCATGCGTTTGAGCATGTGTCTGTTTGTCTAAATATGGACAATACTTGTTGCACCAACGGGTTTTTTCTCTCATATAAATAAAACAAAACACTTGTCAAAGGTTAAAAGACAAACGATGCTGTTTATTTAACATAATTTCGGCAAGTTGCTTTTATTTAACTTCAGGATTGTTAATTTCCCTCCAACATGAGATAACAACTGAGCATGCAGCTTCCACAGTAAATGGTTAAAATGCCAAATAAAAGTCAGTTTCTGAAAAGGCAAAGTAAAGATTGTTTCCAATTACAATGTAAAGTCAAACTAACTTGTCTTTTCCACCGTTGCCGAATCTGTTACAAATCAGCGACAGGGCGACAGCGTAGCTAACTTCGTCACCCCCCTCTCCCCCCTCCAAAACAGCACATTCATTGGCATGTCAAAATATTGACACCGAGGGACAGAGAAAGCGGCAACAAAGTCATAATAACATGAGGTAACAAATGAGCACGAAGCTTCGACGGAACACACTAAATGCCCAATAAATAAGCCAGTTTCCGTTAAGATTGCTTCCAATTATTGACTAGTGTCAGACTTGTCTTTACCACCTTTACCGAATCGGTAACCAATCAGCGACACGGCTCACTTCTTCCCCCTCACCCCTAAAAACAGCGTAATTGGCACTGCCACTGTGAGCGACAGCTATACACTGTAGTCGGTAGATGCGTCAAGTAATCGCAGGTGAGTATTGTTTTGCAGGCTTCAATGGTACTCGGTTCGAGGGCTTTCAACGGCAACGACTGTTTCGGCGTCTTGCAGGTTGAATTGACACATAATGTTTTAGCTGGTGAATGTACCCGACGTACATCATTGGTTTGGTTGCTTTCCCGAATGTTACAGTTTTACCTGTCGCCTCACCGTTATTGGCTGCCCCGAAAGCATTTTACTTGTGTATTTCACTGCAACATGACATGTCTCAGTCTAAGAATAGGTCTAAATTAATCAGCTGACTGATTTCTGATGAAGCACGCGCAAAGACAGGGAGACAAAAGGAAGGCAAATACCGCTATAACACATCAAAAAGTGCCTCGTCCGTGACACAATTAAGTCAGCAACTGTATGTCTGGCAAATTAAATAAAAGCGACAAATAGTGCCTTTCGAAAAGCTTGAAGATAATCTCAAGTAAAATTTCTGTATAAAACGAAATGCAATCAGTACATGAATTTTTGTATCCAAAATGTCACGGACGAGGCCATTTAGGGGGGTGAGTTGCATTCTTTAATATTTTGGCTACAAAGAGTTTCAACAACTGCCGACTTATATCACAGTATACATCAATGTCAGTCTCATGTGATATGATGATTACTGAAATTACAAAAAAAATTGGATTGTACTGAACCCGAATCTAAAAAAGTGACCAAAAACGTCACTTCATGCACAGTGAAATCCTCTTAAACAATATGACTGCTAAACAAGGGACATAACTCAGTGAGGAAAATAAAATATTGATTATGAACATATGAACATTCTACAACAAAGCCAGCGTACCGAAATAAAGAAATTTGTGTTTTAATTTCAAGCGTTGAGAGAGCTAATTTTTTGGACATGCCCTAAAGGTTAATTAATGTGAAGTTCGGCTAAATTTATTTACAGCCAGAATGCATGAGTTGTAAAACAAAATCAGTCGGCTTCTTTGTCGTTGTCTGTCTTTCTTTCTCATACAAACAAATCTTCTTCCAGGTTGCCTCCTTGCACCTCAAAGTGAAGACAGGCCAACAGAAGGGAGAGGATCCAGAGAAAGCCAGTCTTCGAGCAGAGCTGGAGCGTCTTCGAGTGACTCGAATAGACCATGAGCGAGAGGCACTTGAAGTACAGCAGATGCTGGAAGAAAAACTGGAAGAGCTGAAGGCTGTCACTGAAGAGCTGTACCAGTCACAAGACACTTCTGACAAACTTCAGGTTGGTTACATTTTTCTTTAATTTTGTTGGTTTTCTTTTCCTTTCTCATCATTTTAATATAAAGAAGTTTCTCCTGCATTTTCAGGAGTTGTAAGTTAATTGAATGCTACGATAATGTCCCAGAAGAATTTCACAAGAATACAGCTGGTTTGGAACTGTGGTTAGTGCTTACGCACACAAATTGAGGACTTTCTTCTGTATCCCTCAACTCTAAACCATATAGCCTCACTGTTGTCTGTAAAATATGCTTTGATGTGAGTGACTGATTTGACAAGATCATAACCGACCACACACTCATATCTCATACTCATAACGTTGATTCGGTTCATACCCACATCTGAAACTTCTGCGTCTTGGAATGATAATATTTTCTCGCAGAGCTGTTCAAAATATTGTTCAAATTATTTCCACTTGCTTCAGGTGTTATAGACGGTAAGACATTTGTTTTCCTTTCACAGGTCAGAATGAAGGAGCTCCGGGACGACCTGCAAGCCAGAGAGGTGACAGTGCAAGCCCTCAAGAGCAAAATCGCTGAGCTTTACGTCGAGGTTCAGACCACTCTGCAGAACAAAATGGAGGCTGACAGCGAGGCTCGCACTGCTCGCAACGACCTCGTTTCTCTGGTCAAGGCCAAAGAGTGGTACCAGGAGCAGCTGAGCACAGCTCACCAAGTGCGAGCAAAGTTGCAACAGCAGTTAACGCAGATACAGGCCCAGACTGTTTCACAGGTGGGTAAAAGATGGAAAGAGTATGTGTGTCTGACTGTGTATTGAGCTAAGATGTGCAGTGAGAGATGAATAAAGGCTGACAATTTCTGGTTTTACAATAAAAACAAGATAAGCAAATGCTTTATACGACACCCCTCCGGCATGTCCCATTACAGTACACCCCCACGGCCTAACACTGCTCATTCCTAAGACTCGCCTCATTACTCAGGGGATTACTCAGGGGCCTATCAGGGCACTTTCCCCCTGGATTTTTTCCCCCCTGACTTTATCCCCCCGAATTCTTCCACCCGGATTATTTCCCCCCGTGACTTTTTCCCCCTGGGACTCTTTCCACCCGTGACTTTTCCCCCTCGGACTATTTCCCCCGTGACTCTTTCCCCCTGTGAATTTTTAGCAATGTTTTTTTGTATATCAATTGATGATCACGTGAGAAGACACAAACATTTCCACCCCTTTACAAATTGGTCGCACGTTTGTATTACCACGTGAGAAGTGAGCAGTGTTAGACACAAACATTTCCACCCCTTTACAAATTATTTGTACATTTGTATTTTCACGTGAGAAGTGAGCAGTGTTAGCCACTGTAAGTGAAATCTGTGAAATCTCAGAAGAGAGGAAGCAGCTGTCCGAGCAGAGATTGCTCAACACATTGCTGGTCATCCTCCACCACCCAAAAGAAGGAAATACAAAGACTCTAACGAGCGCATTTTGCGGCTCGTTCGGTCATATGACAACAGAAACCTTGACCCATACCTACTCGGAATTGCACACAATGTTTTCTTTTAGACGCTTCTAGATGTGAACGTAGCAGAGATTGCTCAACATGTCGCTCGTCATCCTCCGCCACACCCAAGAAGGAAATACCAAGACTCTAACCAGCGCATTTTGCGGCATACAGTGTTTTCTTCAGGGCCGGACTACCGGGGGGGGGGGGGGGGGGGGGGGGGGGGTTATGGGGGTTGCGCAACCCCCCCCCCCCCCCAGCCTAAACATGTACCTCACTTATTTAAAACATTTTTTATTATTGTTTATTTTATGCCGTTTCATGCAGGGAGCGACCATTTTCCTATCTCAGAATATGACCTACCCATCAGCTTCAGGGGGCAGAGCCCCCTGACCCCCACAAGGGGCTCTGCCCCTTGACCCCGCCAGGGGGAACATCCCCCTGGACCACCACTGGCAACCCCACCCCCCTCCTCTTAGCCTAGTCCGGCCCTGTTCTTTTAGACTATTTTAGACTCTTTTAGATGTGTATGTATGTGAATGTACGTGTTTTAAACCAAAGCTGCTGAATTAAAAGTAGGAACCACACATGTGTAAGAATACACATTTTATTTACCCATTTTATCAAAAAATTAAGCATTAAGCATTAACAAAAAAATTAAAATAGAAATAATAAAATAACGGAAAGAGTCAAGGGGGGAAAGAGTCACGGGGGAAAGTGACCAGGGGGGAAAAGTCACGGGGGGAAAAGTCTCAGGGGGAAAATGTCACGGGGGAAAAAAATCTGGGTGGAAGAATTCGGGGGATAAAGTCAGGGGGGAACAAATCCAGGGGGAAAGTGTCCTAGAATCACTCAGGGGAGTCAAAAAAGGGGATAAAAAGAAAGGGACACCATGGTCTTTTCCAAGGCAGTTTCCCGTCATGATTGTTGCTGTGCAAAGCTTCCAAAAATTCACATTTATTTCCAGCTTTGTGCTTCAAGCTAGCACTCTTTTGCAAGATGAGTTGATACAGCTGCATTGAGCAGGTGTGATGGAATACTGTGTCGCCGCAAAAGAGACAGAAAGAGTTTAACTTGTTGATCAGTACCTGTTAACAGTGTGTTTAGTTGAGCCAAGATTCTGAAGAGAATTGTTTTGAGTGTGAGGTTGTGCACATTGAGCTGGAAAGTATACGGTATTATGTTCGTACCGATTCAATTTGGCCGAGAGAAAACAGAGGCGTAAATAAAACCAGAAAATAAGAGGAACCAAAAAGACATAAGACAGCAAGATTCTACAATGAATGTGACTCGTTTGCTTCGAATGTATTACATCACAGCTAATGCTCGTGAACTATTCCCTTTCATCCCAGGGCTCCATAGTGGAACGGCTGAAGCTGGAGAGCGGGCGACTGCGGCAACAGCTGCGGGAAAGCCAGGAGAGGGCGCTGCGGGACAAGGAGCAGCTGGCACGCCACCTGGAGGCCATTCAGCAGGACATGATGGAGCGGGAAGCCGCCTTCCAGGAGATTCAGCGCGAGCGGGTCATGATTGAGGACACCTTTAACACACAGGTAAAACCTCAACTTTTGGTTTATACATGTGTGTTAATCTTTAGTTTTTTTTTAGTTCAGTTTATTTTACTTTGTCAGTGGTTTTTTCTTAGTTTTAACTTCGGCACTGCTGGGACATTTCCAGGTGTATTAGTAAAGGAACAAAATTAGGGTTTCCCCACGCAACATTATTTCTCACCTGACATTACAGGCCAGTCACCAGCAAGAGGGTGTGTCTCAAACAGGTGTACAAGAAGCACATGTCAATATTTGTCCAAGCAAAAGCAAGGATACTCAATCTTTCACGACCCATACAAACCCAGCTGAGTTATTTCCGAAAATCGTCTATTGCCAACCTGTCCTAAGGTAACGAAATATTGGTTATTGACCACAGGTGACGACAGTGGAGGAAGAGAAGACACGCATCAGTAACCTCCTGCAGCTGACATCGGACCTGGAGGCCCAGCTGGAGCTGGCGTACAGCAACTCCAAGAAGAAGCAGGAGCACATCTTCAGCCTGGAGAACCAGCAGATGGACCTCATGAAGAGGACCACGCTGGCCCAGGAGGTGCTACTGGAGAAGGAACACTTGCTGGAAGAGGTAATTCTTCTTCTGCGTTTATGGGCTAAACAGACCTGTTTACCCTTACGATTTTGGCGTAATTTATTACGATTTTCTGCAAAAAATACGCCATTCCGCTATCCGTGTCAAGACTACGATTTTCATAAATAAAAAAAAAGTAAAAAAAAATAATAAAAAAAGAAAATAATTTTTATTTATTTATTAATTCACATGTTTGGCATTGGGTTTTTTCAATGGCAAAATGGGGTGAAAAAGCACAGGACTGACAAGAGATCATATCTGTCTGATGAGACGCTGGAGAGCCTTCTAGTGGTGAAGTCTCGCCCTCACTCATTTGGCAAGCGCAAGTACAGTAGAGAAGCGCTTGACACACTGAAAAAGGCCTACTACGAGCAAAAGAAAAAAAAATCAGTGATGCATGTGCTTTTGATGTGATCTTCTTTGAAATTATGATGACTACAAAAACTGACTGATGTGTTTTATTTGTGAATGATGGATATATGTGCATGATTGCGTTTCACAGACACAGTTGTCATGTGCGTTGTAATTGGCGACGAATGCTGGATGATTACTATTTTTGTGCCAGGATTACTATTTTTGGGGCTGAGCATTACTCCAAAACACTTATGGGGGTAAACAGGTCTGGCTAAAACTCACAAGTACACTGATTTTTTTGTTGATTGGTTTTTTTCATGTGCGTTCAGTGCCCATTTTGCAGATTTTTTGTTTGGGTGGTTTGTGGGGAGAGTGGTAACTTGAAGGTGTTAGTGTTTCAATCCTTCCTAAACCTGTAGCTTCTCAGGAAGTCATCACAAAAACAGAAACTGGAGTTGTCAAAAACAAATTATCTGTAAAGTCTTTGAGTATGGGGTTCGTGTTGAGCTGAGATCACAGCAATAGTCTATACTCAAAATACTGACTTTCATCAGTTGAGGATTGATTTGGAGAAATGACTTATATAGAAGGGAGCACATAGGACCCCCCCCCCCCCCCCCCTTCAATGAGATACCCCCCTCCCTCCTCATTTTTTCAGATTTTCTGACCATTAATTCATAACATTTACAAATCTTCCTCTCTTTTTTTAACACCTGATTTTCTCAGATTTGTAGATGTCTTCAAAGGGGGTACCACCATTTGAGTTACGTTTACTGCATGATTTTGATAAAAACTGTCCACTGATCCTCAGGCCAACCAGAAGCTGATAGAGGTGGAGTCCCAGCTGGATGCGTTCTCAAAGACCCTGGCCATCAAGGATGCAGAGCTGCTGAAGCTGAGAGAAGAGAAGGCGTCCACAGAGATCGCCCTCAAGGCTGCCCTGCAGGAGAAGGAGTCTGTGGACAAAGCCCTGGACATGCTCAAAGGAGACATGGGCAAAGTGAGTGTGTTTTTGTAGTTCAGCAAAGAATTAGAGTGAAGTTTGGGGGGGGGTTTTGGTGCTGAAGAAAAGGCTGTGGCTTTCTTTTCAGCCTGGAATAAATTTTCGATAGAGATGCTGTATCCCAATGAGTAAGGATTTATTTGACATATTTCAGGGATCTGTGTTTTTGCCTTTGTCTATGTGAAAGGGCAATGACAAATAATCCTTTGTTTACAGTTCACAGGGAGAGTTACCCAGCTTTTTATAGATCTTTTTCTTTATTTAAAGGATGGACAGAAATGCAGTGACCAAAATGAATATCTTGTGTGACACAGGTAGAGAAAAGCTTCAAACAGATGCGACAAGAACTGGGGACGCGGCTGACGGAATTAGAAACTGCCCAGACTCAACAAAAAGCTGCGAGGGATGAGCTTGACCGCGTGGCCCATGAGCTGGACATCAAGAATCGCAGTGTTGAAACGCTGACCATTAACTCCCAGGAACAGACCGCTGCCCTACAGCAACTGCAAGCGGAGAAGGCTGACTTGGAACACCACGTGGCAGCCTTGAAGCAACAGGTGGCACAGGTGAGAAGGGGTTCATTAAAAGAAGACAAGGTACATGATGCTGAAGTCGGTAATTGGGCTTTGATAGCAGGGTGTGCAAGATTTGAGCAGGTTTAGTAGTACAGAAAGCACTTGCACGGCTGACCCTTGGTATCAACAGCAATGTGTCATCTATGGCCAGATTTACCTGGCATATAACAGATTTCAACAATGCAGACCTGTTTACCAGTACGATTTGGGCGTATTTTGTACGCCAAATTATTATCGGTACGCAAATACGCGACACACGCACAAAATACGCCTGAGAAAAAGTCTAGAATATGTTTTCCGGTGTTGGTGTGCTGATTACGGGATGGTACAACTGATACCGGTTTCGGTCAAAGGGAGATAACCATGACAGCGAGTCTTCAGCTGTGGAAACCTTGTTCAGTTGTTGGCACGTGCGATCGTCTGGACAATCGTGGCAGTGAAGCGGAAAAATGTGCCAGTTTCGGATGACTGTACCAAATCTAAACAGCAGAAGCAGCAGATTTTCTTGGAGAAATATAAGAAAGAGCCAGGAATTGTGGAGTCTACTATGGGAAAAAGTCATGCACACTGCAAGTATTGTAAATCAGATTTCTCCGTTGCCCATGCTGGGAAATATGACATCGAACGACACTGCAGTTCCAAATCTCACCTGGACAAGGTTGCTGCAAAGAAATCCGCTGAAAGCTGCCAAGGAATTATGAAGTTCATTCCCGCAAAGCAAATCCTGCCAGAAGAAAAGGCTGTAGTCCGTGCTGTAGCAATGTTTTCTGAGATGATTGTAAAAATGAACTTGCCACTGTCAACCGCAGATGTTATTTCACGAACTTCATCTTTTCATTATCAATCTGTTTGGAAGACGCTGGTTATAATGCTATAAACTGACAGGTAAAATAAAATTGTTTTATCCCTGTTGTATTGGAAGGAGTTAAATTCTGAAGGTGTTCACAAGACTGACATGCTATTCTTACACAACACGTTTGCACCCACGCGTACATTTTCCCTAGCCCATATGGCTTTGCTTGCAAAGTACACCAACTTTTTGAAAAATACACTCAACTTTTTGGGAAAGTACTCTTGCCTCGGGTTTAGGGTGAACAGGTCTGACAATGATGCTCTTTTGGTAAGAGGCCCACCTGCAAAACACAGGAACAGACAGCCAAATTTGGGACCTGCCATGTCTTTTCCAGCAAAGTGTAGCTGCATGTAGGTTGAACTTTATAGTAAAACCAATGATGTATTGATATTCAAAATGACAGCTCAATTACTTCAAAACAGTTAGTCATAAAAATGAAAACCACCTAGTATCTTTGTTCACCAGAATGTTAATGCAGGAGTTATTTCTGCAAGCAAGAAAACCACCTAGTATCTTGGTTCAGCAGAATGTTAAAGCAGGAGTTATTTCTGCAAGCAAGAAAACCACCTAGTATCTTGGTTCACCAGAATGTTAATGCAGGAGTTATTTCTTCAGCTACAGTCTGCTAGACCAGTGGACGATGCCACAACGCAAGCACTGCAGGCAAAACTTCATGAAAGCAGAGCTCGTCTGGCAGAAGCAGAAAGCAGGCTGCAAGTTTCCACAGCACAACTTCAGCAAGCTTCAGCTCCCTCGCAACAAGACAGCTCCACCGTCTCTGATGAACAGCTTCAAGCAGCACTGGCTGAAAAAGACAGCTTGAAACAACAACTGGAGAGAGTGTGTGAGGAAAAGGCCCAGAGTGACACTGAGCACCAACAAGAGACGGTGAAACTGACGGAGGAGGTGGGCAGCCTGAGATCCAAGCTGGGGGAGGAGAGGTCCGAGTTTGAGAGCAGCGTGCAGGCCTACGTGGACCAGATTCGCAGCGTGGCGGAAGAGAAGCAGAGAGTGGAGACGGAGCTTGAGATGACCCGGAGAAAGTTTGAGCTCAGCTCCGTGCAGCAGAAAGAAGAGATCAACTCGGAGTTACAGGTCAGGAATTTATGTTTTGTGCTTCTCTGCTAATTGTCTTTTTTGTGAGTTTTTGTTTTGTTTTTTGTTTTTGTTTATAGATGCCTTGGGTATGTTTGAGAGTGTTGGTGCGCTCACACACTTATGTGGGTTGCCTTATGAATGAAAGACAGACCTAGTTTAGTGCAGAGAATGAGATACATACCTCAAGAGCATGTGCGATCTCCAAAAGTGCTCTCTTAGTTTTTGTTGCGGTCATACCCATACTCACAGACTCTTTCCTTTCAGAACTTGATGAAAGAGCTGGAGACAGCCAAGCTGGAGAAACAAGACCTAGAAAACCAGCTGTATGCCCTGCAAGCCGAGAAAGATGCAGAGGTCTCGGGACTGCGCCAGCAGCTAGCAGAGACACAGCAATCCCTGCAGGATGCCCAGGAACAGCACAACCAGCAGCAGGAATCGGCAGCCTTCAACCAGCAGTTAGGACTGGAGCTGGAGAGAGAGAGGGGGAGGATTGCAGGTTGGGCATGGACGAATTGTGAAAATAAGTGAACATTCAGTAGACGTTGTTGAAAAGTACCCCTGTGTCGGGTTTGTACGGGTTGTGAAAGGGTGAATACCCGGGCCTTGCATTTAGTGAGACAAACAATCCACAGGCCTGACACTATCAATCAATCAATATGAGGCTTATATCGCGCGTATTCCGTGGGTACAGTTCTAAGCACAGGGATTTAAAAAAAAACATGTTTATGCAATTTATATCGCGCACATATTCAATGCCGTGTGAGATGGAATTTTTTTTACACAATACATCACGCATTCACATCGGCCAGCAGATCGCAGCCATTTCGGCGCATATCCTACTTTTCACGGCCTATTATTCCAAGTCACACGGGTATTTTGGTGGACATTTTTATCTATGCCTATACAATTTTGCCAGGAAAGACCCTTTTGTCAATCGTGAGATCTTTAACGTGCACACCCCAATGTAGTGTACAACGAAGGGACCTCGATTTTTCGTCTCATCCGAAAGACCAGCACTTGAACCCACCACCAAGGTTAGGAAAGGGGGGGAGAAAATTGCTAACGCCCTGACCCAGGGTCGAACTCGCAACCTCTCGCTTCCGAGCGCAAGTGCGTTGCCACTCGGCCACCCAGTCCACACTGGGGAGGGTTGTGTCTGAAACACGTGGACAAGGAGCACGTGTGGATAACAGTCTCACTGAAAGCAAGAGTATCCACTCTTTCACAAGCCATACAAACCCCACACAGGCTTATTTTCCAACATCGCCTATAGAATTTTGAATGTGAGCAATTCTGTGGAATGTTGAAGTTGAGCACACTGCTGTTACCGCGTCTTTGTGCTGGAAATCAAAATTGATACCACAGTCAGGGTTTTGTGTTTGCTAGCAGTCTGCTTTGGAGAGGGTCAGACATTTTAGTGAGTTGATTTGGGGGTTATTACAGCACCTTATGGAAATATGTGTCAGAATTGGATCACCGATATGGCAGGTTTCACGGTTTTCATCACACCACCTCACATTTTCACAACAGTAACTTCTTCTTCTGCGTTCGTGGGATGAAACTCCCACGTACACTCGTGATTTTTGCACGAGTGGAATTTTACGTGTGTGACCGTTTTTACCCCGCCATTAAGGCAGCCATACGCCGCTTTCGGAGGAAGCATGCTGGATATTTTCGTGTTTCTATAACCCACCGAACTCTGACATGGATTACAGGATCTTTTCCGTGCGCACTTGGTCTTGTGCTTGCGTGTACACACGAAGGGGGATAAGCCACTAGCAGGTCTGCACATAAGTTGACCCGGGAGATCGGAAAAATCTCCACACTTAACCCACCAGGCGGCCGCGACCGGGATTCGAACCCTCGACCTTCCGATTAAGAGGCCGACGTCTTACCACCCCGCCACAGCGCCCGTCGTCAACAGTAACAAACATTTAATACAGTTAAAAAAATGCTTTTATTTGCAAGTTTAATCATTAATGAATGCAAAAAAATCCCTATCAGGGATAGCGGACACCTGTCAGCTGACATATAAGCACCGATATGACCCCCCCCCCCCCCCCCCCCCCCCTAAATTTGACCAAATTTGCAGCGTCATACAAACCACTCCCTCAGGCCTCCCTCCCCCTCGACCAAAAACAGATCGCAGATACAATTAAAGAACAGATCAAACACAACAATCTTCCCGCCACTGCCAAACTTCTGCTGAAGTCTGACGCTAAACAGCCCACTTTCTACCTCCTCCCGAAAATACACAAACCCAACACCCCAGGCAGACCCATCGTTTCTGCCTGCAGCTGTCCAACGGAGTTCATTTCGGAATACTTGGACTTCCTCCTTCAACCCATTGTACAGTCACTGCCAACGTACGTCAAAGACACAACACATACCCTCAACCTTCTTGAACATCTCAACAGCCATCCCAGTTTTCAGCCCCAATTGTTGTTCACGTTGGATGTTGTGTCCCTGTACACATCCATACCCCACACTGACGGACTCAAAGCCCTTACATTCTTTCTGGATCGTCGTCCCACTGATTCTGCCTACCCACCAACCACAACACTTGTTCGCCTGGCTGAGCTTGTTCTCACTTTGAACACTTTTGAGTTTGATGGACAGATTTTTGAGCAGATCAGCGGAGTCGCCATGGGTACGAAGATGGGACCCAGTTATGCATGTCTTTTCATGGGTCATCTTGAGCACCTCATTCTACAGTCTTACTCTGGCCCAGTTCCAGAGCTGTACAAGAGGTTCATCGACGATGGTTTGGGTGCCACTTCTCTGTCTGAACCCCTCCTTCTCGATTTCATTCACTTCATCCAAGCATTCCATCCCAGCATCAAGTTCACATTCAACATCTCTTCCTCAGCTGTGGTCTTTCTTGACATCTCCATCTCCATCTTGCATGGTCGCTTCACCACCTCTGTCTTCTACAAAGAAACTGACGCTCATTCATACCTTGATTTCAACTCTTCTCATCATCCTGCCAACAAAAGCAGCATTCCTTTCTCTCAATTCCTTCGTCTTCGGAGGCTATGCTCTGAAGACGACGACTTCCACCAACAGTCTGTCTTGATGACGTCTTTCTTTTTGGCCCGCAACTACCCTGATGCACTCGTCCGTGACGCCCTTCTGCGGGTTACCCAGGTCTGTCGAGAGTCCGCTCTCAGTCCTTCACCATCTAGGGACAGTGACAGACCCGTTGTTTCCCTACTGTTTCATCCCCACAACATGCCAGTAAGCAGAATCCTGAAATCAAACTGGCACATCCTTCAAGGAAGTGACTCTGTTGGTTCGATCTTTGCTCAAAAACCACTCTGTGCTTTCAGAAAAGACCGCAGCGTTCGCGACCTCTTGGTGAGATCCCGTCTTCGCAGTCCCACCAACCCCACAGCCCCTGGGACATTTCCTTGTTCCAAACGAAATTGCAAATCTTGTCCCTTCCTCCACCCTGACACCTGCCTCCAAGGCCCTCGTGGCTCCTTCACGGTCAAGAGAACGTTTGACTGTCAAAGTCACAACGTTGTCTATGCGATCGTCTGCCTCTCTTGTCGCCAGATTTATATCGGAGAAACCGCGCGCACCCTTGAGGTGCGTTTCTCCGAGCATCTGGCTGACATCCGTCATTCCCGCAATAGGCCAGTATCCCTTCACTTCACCGCCGCTGGTCACTCACTTGATCATGTCAGAGTCATGGCTCTGTGGCAAGTACGTGGCGACTCCTTCGAGCGCAAACTCAGGGAGTCCCACATCATATCATCCCTTGGCACTACCTGCCCCGATGGAATTAACATTCGCCGTTAATTCATTCATCTCAACCTTCCCCCCGCTGTTCCACCTTGTGTGTATGTGTGTGTGTGTGTGTGTGTGCGTGTGTGTGTGTGTGTGTGTGTGTGTGTGTGTGTGTGTGTGTGTGTCCGCACGGGTACGCGAGTCTCCTCTTTCGTTCCCTTTCACGCAACCCCCCCCCCCCCCCCCCCTCACATTTTGTTTGGTCTACAGACCTCAAAACTGCCGCTTTTCATTCTCCTCGAGTAGCTTCCCTTGCTTCTCTGTCTTTGTCATTTGTCGGTTTGTGCAGTGCAGTTGTTTTGTCAGTTGTTCTCCTCTTTATTTGTTCTATCGTCTTTCTTCTTCTTTTTTTTGTGTGTGTACTTTTGTGTTTTTGTGCCTGAAGAAGACCCTTAGGTCGAAACGTCGCCGTTATTCGTTCCGTGTTCGTCATTTTAACGTGAGTACATTGCTTTTTGGTCTCCAAATTATAAACATGTTTCTGAAGACACACAGCCATTGGCAAGAGCAATTATGGTCTACATACACTTTAAGTTGTTTAACTGTATTGCTATTGAGCTTAATAAATGAAATCCGATTATTATTTACATTATAAAAAGGCTTAAAACGATATAGCGCTGAACCAAACTTGACTGTCGTGGCAAAATTCCAACGATAGCACAATTTCGCCACCTCAAGCATTTTTCTTACCCTACGATCGAATTTGAGAAGAGAGTGGAACCATCACGAGCGTAAGTTCAAACCCAGTACAATCCTTCATGCTATCTATCAAAGCGAATGCAAATTAACAACCTTAAAACGATAAAGCGCTGAACCAAACTTGACTGTCGTGGCAAAATTCCAACGATAGCACAATTTCGCCACCTCTAGCATTTTTCTTACCCTACGATCGAATTTGAGAAGAGAGTGGAACCATCACGAGCGTAAGTTCAAACCCAGTACAATCCTTCATGCTATCTATCAAAGCGAATGCAAATTAACAACCTTTTCAGCACAAAACAAGCGTTAAACTTCCTGAAATAAGTGCATCGCGATCGTTGGCAAACGCTATCGTTGGCGACAGACACACTTTCATTCAGTTTTTAAAGAGAACAACGCAAACTTAGCAGAAAAATGCATCATCAGTCGAACGAGTTCAACATGGCGCGTGCGTAGGAATACGTGTCAAGGTCATAACTGTGAAAACGAGACAATAACCTCAAATAAAAAAAAAACTGCTATCGGTTTTTTTTTCACCCGACGCCGCCCGGATAACGATAGCAACGTTCGTTTTCAGTTCCAAAACAAGAATTTGACATTTCCATTGCCGTAATTCTGTTCTGTATGTTTATTTACACACAAAAACATATGTTTGTAGAAGAAAATAGTGCGTATGCAAAACCTAGGAGGTAAATTGGTTTCCCGTCGTGGGGTATTTCTCCCGACCGACGCTTTCGAGCAGGAGAGGTGATTTTCGACGTCACGATAAAGTCATACAAAATTGTGTTTTTTTACAAATGTTTGTATGATTATGACTCGAATTGCATTCCTTTCAAACAATTATCAGGTCTTGATTTTAAAACCTGTGTGGGTTGATACTTTTCGTGTCATGATTACGTGATGGTAAAAATCGGGAAATCACGTCTGTCGCAAATTGAACGATAGCAATGTTATTTTAGATCGTAACAAAGCACAAACAACACAAAATGCGCTGACATTGTCTTTTCTATGTCTTTATTCCACCACAAGTAAAAATATACCAAGCATGTTACACAATGCAATCTAAAACAGAAATGATAAGCATACAAACTTTCGATCCAGTGACCAAAGCAATACAGGCAAATCCGGATAAGACGAAATTGAAGGGACCGAATTGTTATTGTGTCCTATCCGAAATTTCGACTTGGTCATAGTACAGTGGAACCCCTCTCTAGCGACCTTGAAAATGTTGACAAAAATCGGTCCTTATGGAGGGGGGTCCTTACAGAGGGAGGGGAAAGTCACACAAAGAAAGTCACCTCAGATTTTCTTAAAAAAAGAAAACAGAGAAGTTTGAGTTGCTGACGACCGTTTCCTCAAGCAAACTGCTTCGATTTCATGTTTGACATTGTTGATGGTGTCCACCAGTTCTGGTGCATGTTTCAATGCAAAAAGAGTTAGTTTCTGAGCAAGCATTTCTTTACAGCAGTCCCTGCAATGATGAAGGCCCTCCGAGAAAGAGAGTGAAAAATCGGCCACCGTTCTCAGCATCGCGTGTAACCTCTTTCATTGACAAGATACTCTTGTTTCCCTGCAGCCTTGACCAGTGAGTCGGTTACCTAATCTGTGAACCCTTCAGTTGTGTTGCTTTGTCAAAAGTTAGACACAGTCAACTAGTTTTGCTCTGAGTGAACAGTGCAGCCGGTGACACCTCTCTGGCCACAGCACCAAACAGTACATGGCTGGGGGGAGAGAGAGAGAGAGAGAGGGGGGGGGGGGGGGGTAGCTGGCTAAACTCAGTGGGGTGTCCGGTGTCACTGAAGTCAGCAGGAAGAGCATTGGAGAGAAATAGAGAGGTGTACTCTTCCAAACAATTTCCAAGGATCAGTTGTCAGGGCTTAGGGTAGTCAGTGAGGGAGAGTGAGAGCGTCCGACTGAAGAGTGAAAAGTCACTGCCACAAGATCGGCATGCAGTCAATAAAGCCAGACAAGTAGAATGATTATGACATGCGGCTCTATCTGCTGTTTTTTTTATTCAAACTGGTTTTCAACGCTTATTCTCACAAAGCATCTGCACACCTGCCTCTGCCTCTGTGCTGTGTTTGTGTGGCTGCTTTCGTATGATGTCAGTGCATGGTGAGTGCGTTCACTGCCTTGTCACCACTTCCCCACCTTTTTCAGAATGTTTTCTTGGAGTTGGATAATTCTCCTTACTCCTCGCCCCCTCCTTACTCCTCGCCCCCTCCTAACTTCAGTTCATACTTTATTGCGTGCCGACTGACCAGTCGGTGTGGCGTCCGTGTAGAGAAGAAGGGAATAAGGTTACACAATGCGCTAGTGTGAGACGCCAAGTTTCGTGTTTCGAGTTGCTGTAGTAAATATAGAGTAAACTTTGTCTTTGGGACTGACTTTCTGTTGTGTGCTATCCGTCTTTCGACTTACGTAAGAGAAATCCCATTTCGAGCTCAGGGTACTTTGTACACATAGATAAAGAGGGATAATTCCGGACCAGAATTTCTTTGTGTGCTAAGCGAATTTTTGACTTAACCGTTTGTGAGTTAGCTGGATTTGCCTGTACAGTGAAACCTGCCATATGGCAGTGTAGTTTTCTTAATTTTTGGAGTGAAATGTGTCAGGATATTGTTTATAAGGGGTGCACTTTGTGTAGTGTAATAATGGTAGCAGGAATGTGGATGACACTTCAAGCACAGTCACTTTTAAGCCAATCCAGCAGACGCATGTAATACAGTTGTTAGATGCAACCAGCATTATCACAAGGATAAGATTTTATCTAGTCCTGTGAGGTGACCCTCATGGAAAGCGGGCTGCTTTCTCACTGGGGAAAGCGAGCTGCCATACAGTATACGGCGCTACCCAATTAGCAAAACAAATTTTCCTGCATGCGTGTATTCAGGTTTCAAAGCCCTGAGACTTTTGCTGTGAACTTCGGTTCTCTTCTGACGGTCCTTTCACTTTCATGACTGCAGCAAAGTAATGCCGAGTTCTTTCACTTTCAGGACTGCAGCAAAGTAACGCGACTCTGAAGGAACACATGAAACAGCTGGAGGAGGCCCTGGCAGGCCGCGAGTCCTCGCTCATTCAGCTCAACACACACCTGGAGAGCAGCAACCGGGAGAGAGAGAAGGAGCAGCAGGAATACCTCAAGAGGATACAGGAGCTGGAAGTAGCCCTCAAGAAAGCCAAAGACAGTGGCAGGGAACTGCGCAAACAGGTACAGAGGAACCTCCTTTTTAAGACTCCCCAATTTAAGACCACCCCCTTTTAAGACCTTGATTTTGCCGATTTTCTGTTGATAACCTCTATTAATTTACCCCCATTTTAAGACTCACTCCTTTTAGTGATGGACAAGAAGAAGAAAAAGAAGACTCCCTCCTTTTTAAGACCCGATTATTTCAGATTTTTGGAGGTCTTAAAAGGGGGGTTAAATTGTATAGTGTGGTCACCCTACCAAAAAACATGCTCCAACCCACCATAAATTGTACACAAAAAAGAGTATGGTGGGATGTTCTCAAAACAAGTTGGTTAAATGCCCAGTCGAAATTATGATGAGATTGTTTGCGTGTTTTTTTTGTGCTTGTTGAAGGGATGTGGAATCTCCTCCTCTTCACCCATCTATCTTTGTTTGTATTCTCCAGCCAGCACCAACCCAAATGTCTCAGAGGGGTCTAGATACGCTTCTTCACAGCGCGTTCGGAAGTTTGAAAAAAACTAACCAAAGATGAAGAAAGGGAAATCCTTTTCCTGTCACATTTTTTTCCTGACTTGCTTTTCCCTCTTGCACCACCACCCCCTACTGTCTAAGACCTCAAAACAATGGTTGATTGAGCAGTATTGCCCTCGCCCCGATTCTTCACAGGTTTCTCTTGGCCAGGCCTGTGTCTACAGAGAAATATTCTGTAGGAGTTGTATGGGTACATGTGGCTGACCAGAAAACTGGAATTATGGCATTGGCAGTACGAGAGGAGTCATGCAGTGTGCCAGAAGAAAGAGGAGGTGGGTAGGGGATGAGGGTGTAAACGAAAGAAGAGGTAAAACATGATGCCATGGTTTTTGGTGGCTCAGAATATTGTTATAAAGGCAGGTGTTTTCCTCAACCATTTCGACATCGTCCTGGAATTATGGTGTAACACAATAGGAAGGTTTTCGCCAGTTATCTCTCTGAGGATTTGGGTGCGTGCCCCTTGCGGGGGCAAAAAACATCAAGGTCACAAGCAGGGTCAAGGGGAAGGTCGGCTGGGCGGACAGGAGTATGACGGCTTACTAGTGCCAAAACCTAGTGTTACCCATTATCACGTGATAATTACTAATTAACGCTGTCAGTTGCTGTTTTCATCTGTTAGTTACTAATTTTCACGGGGAAAATTACAAATTTTTAGTTTCGGCACAAGCAATCCGTCAGGAAGTAAGCCAAATCTAAAAATTAGTAATTAACAGGTGAAAGTTACAGACCTGTTTACACTACACATTGAGCGTAGTAAACTACGAATTTGAATAAGGCCAAAAAAAAAAATAGGTCTGTTTACGGTAACCCGACCGACCCTAGTTTTTTCGCGCGACCCTATACTTTTTTTTGGCATTTGGGAAAAAAAAAAAAAAAATCTTGGTTTTTTTTGGCAAAATAACGTAAAAAAATGGTTTTTTGAAAAAAAAAAAAAAAAAAAAAAAAAAAAAAACAATCCCGACCTACCGACCCTATTTTTTTGGCCTATGTTACCGTAAACAGACCTATTTTTTTTTTTGGCCTAATATACTACGCAACTACGCAAGTCTGTCGTTTTCTACGCAAACGGTATTTAAAAAAAAAATATATATATATTTTTTTTTTTTTTTCCTTTTTCCCAGACCCGGAGGTCTGGGTTATGCGGAGGCATTTGCCTGTGTGAACGGTGACATTCCGGAACTAGTTTTAGCGCCATTTTGTTGTGAAATACGTCATCAGTTTGTGTACACAGAAAGTTGTGACATCCGTCACCCTATGGGAGGAGTGAAGGCAACATTGTTGTTCATCTGTAGAAAGTTGTGAAATCCGTCACCCTATGGGAGGCGTGAAGGCAAAATTGGTCATCACTGAGTTTGTGTAACACAGGAAGTTGTGAAATACAAAATTGTTCAACAAAAACATCATAAATCGAATTGTGCAGGGTCAACCGCAACAAACTCAAACCGAGCCATGCATACTTACCTGTATTTGAGTGACTTATATACCAACATTTTTATTTCTTATTTTCAGCACAGGTGTAGGAAAAATCATGAACCAAAATGTTATTTATTTTCTAATTTAACATTTTTTTTACAAATGTGACCATGTTCTTTTAAACAAACAGTGACATTAAACATTGTTATGTTAAAAAAAAGAAAAAAGAAAAAAGCTTTTGCGCACAAATCAGAAAATACATTGTACATTTTACTAAACCGTGAGTGTCAATATAACACTTACCTCGACAGTACTATTCTTGCACATTATCTATTATAGGCCGAAAAAATTGGACAAAACGCTGCGTGGGTACAATTATCTCCCATAACCATGCGCCACCGTGGATCCCAAGCACTGTCTGAGTGCTTCCCCCTTACAGGATGTAGGTGGCGCGTCCTCTTTCTTTTTTCGCGCGTGACAGTAGGCTGTGTTTCTGCTGCGCTCCCGGATTATTTTGGATTCTAGAGTCTTCTTTTCTGTGTGGATTACCACCTGTTGGATTTTTGTGTGTTATTCCACTTCTGGCTTGAGGCTACGTTGTTTTTCTTCCAACTTGTGCCTCCGTTGTTGTGTGGCGGACTCGGCGTGCCTACCGTCCTACTTCGTGGTGACCGGTCGTCTGCTTCTCGTTTCGCCTCATTCACTTGAGTATTGACCTAATTTTCTTTGAATTTTGTTAATTCTCGATTTTTTAAGGGTACGTACAGGGCGAGGTAGGATGTCTCGTCTTGTTTTGGGCTCTGGTTCTACGGAACCAGAGTCTGCCGGGGGCAACCCTTCTCCGGGCGCACAGCGTCATGTTTTGCGCACGGACAGGGGGACCTTTCGGCGCTCCGACTCTCCCTCCCCAAACGCTTTGCGTTTGCGGCGAGGGAGGGCGGAGAAAGCCTGTTTGAGCAAGCTCAATGCGAGCTTGCTCAAACAGGCTGGGCTTGAACCTGGGACTTCGGGCGGGGCTGCGCCGTCGAAGGTTCGGGGAAGGTCGAGGGGAAAGAAAAAGCGTCTTTCTCCTTCTCCTTCCGTGGAACACGCTTCCCCCCCTTCGACGCCGTTGTCCGGCCCTCAGTCTCAGGCTTCAGCTCCTCCCGGTTTCAAGCCTGGGGGGAAGGTTTCCTTCTCCTCCCTGGCTCGAATCCGGGGGCGGGTCGATTCCCAACCCTCTTTGGGGGTTGGTGAATCTGATCTAGGGGCTACGGGAGAGACTCAGGTTTCGACTTCTTTCTTTTCCGGTGCCTCTCCTGTGCCCTCCTCGGTTTCCACCGCTGTGGAAGCCAGGAGGGACACGGGTCCTCCTCTGAACTCCCTCGCTGGGTCGTCTACTGCTGTTTCGACAGTAGTCTCGGACTCATGGGGGGGGAGATCGGAGGAGATGACGGGGTCTATGAATTCCCTCCCCGCTGGGGTTGGGATGCGAATTGACCCCGTTCAGGGCGGTCCTGTGGGGGCAGGGGTTTCAGGCATCGTGCCTACGACCACTGCTACTACGGTTCCCTCTGACGTCCGTGTGACTGGTGGCTGTCCCTCTATGAAACGCTCCGGCCGACTAGTTACTGGACGTGGAGGTGTTCGACAGAACGTGGTACTTCTGTCGAATGGTCAGGGCGACGGGAACATTGTTTCTGTTGCTCAGACCGACACCTCCGACCGGACCGTCTTGACCCCACGCCATTCCTTAGCGTCTGGTGTTCGGGTGACGGATGGTCCGGACCAAGGGTCCGGAACGGTCCAGGCTTACGGGTCGGGATCGAACCGGACCCACGGGTCCCGACTGGACTTGACCTCCGGGTTTGGTCCGGACGGGACCCATGGTACGGGACCGTACCGGACCTTAGGGTCCGGTGCGGGACAGTACCTCTGGCCCTTGCCGGACCCCCGGACCTACGGGTCCGGATGGTACGGTACGGGACCAGTGGTCCGGTCGGGACCGGACCACCCGACCACCTCTGTTGGTCCGGGTGGTCTGGCACCGAACCGGAACACACCGGACCACCGGACCTACGGGTCCGGATGGTACGGTACGGGACCAGTGGTCCGGTCGGGACCGGACCACCCGACCACCTCTGTTGGTCCGGGTGGTCTGGCACCGAACCGGAACACACCGGACCACCGGACCTACGGGTCCGGATGGTACGGTGTTTCCACGTCCGGACCGAACCACCCGAACACTTTTGTGGGTACGGATGGTTCTGTGCCGAACGGGACCTCCGGATGGTACGGGACCGGACCGGACCACCGGACCGGACCGGACAACCGGAACACCGGACCACTCGACCGGACCGGACCGGACCACCGGAACACCGGACCACCCGACCGGACCGGATCGGCACCCCCGACCGGACCGGACCATTTCTTTTCTGATCAGACCCGATGGGTCCCTGTTCAGTCTATAAATGGCGGGGGTTCGTTGGCTGGACTGACCCAACAGTCGCAGGGTTTTTGTTGTTCTCTCCCTTCGGCTGCTGGAGACGTTTCGTCTTTGGGGCAGGGGTCTTCGCGGCCTCTTGCTTCAGTGGGCGTTTCGTCACAGTCTACTTCATCACTTTCGGCTCCTCCCCCTCAAGCTTCCTACACTCCTGCTGTTGAGGAGTTGTCGGGAAGTGAAGAGGAGAGTGAGTCAGAGGACGATGGGGAGGAGGATCAGGGTCGCCCTGAGGTTAACACTGATCCTCTACCCTTGCCGGTTTCTGATGGAACTTCCGAAGCTATGCTTCGTACTTTCCAACAGTACATGACAGACATCACGCGGCGTCTTGACGCCACGGATGCCTCTCTTAAGCGTCTGTCGTCTAGTGTTCCCAACCCTTCGGTTGACACACAGGACGTGGAGTCTGAGGACGAGAGGCAGGAGGCTCTCCCTCGCACAGCTAGAAGGACGTTTGAACAGTTTCAGGACGTCCTTCCCTCCGACGCCCTCTCGTCCTTGGAGTCCGCTTCGGCCCGGGCGCGGGAGGCACACGCCGCGTCTGCCGGCGGCTCGTTTTATGAACGATCCGGCCGCCAGCAATTCGCGTTCCACCCTAGTCTTAGTGCCACGGTGGAAGCGGCAGCACATCGCCTGAGGAGTACAGATTCACGTGCGAACGCGACCTATGTTCCTCGGGAGGACGCGGATTCAGTGCCGTGCTTTCCTTCGGGAGGCGCACCTCCACTGTTTCCTCGTGTCCAATCTGTTTCGTCCCTCCCTTTTCCCTTTGACTCTCGAACTCTCCCTTTCCAGACTTCGAGTGTTCAGGGTGGGGCTGACGGTGATGTGTTCGTTGGGGAGGTGCCTTCGGTCAAGAAGGTGGAACTGAGCTCTGCTTCGTTCCACAATCTTGAGGCCACCGTTTCTTCCATTGTCGAGGCCCAATCACAGGCCTTGACATGGATGAGCACGCTGTCCACACTGTTGGACCCTCCCGATCGGGCAGAGTCCGATTCCACTCGGGTCCTTGACACGGTTCGAGTGGATCGGGCTTTGCATGCCGTGCGATCGTGCGTGACGACTGCGGCAGAATTGGCCATTGGAACACGGGTCCACTTGTTGGCCCTGTTCCGTGATCATTTTCTGGCTACTTCTTTAGTGCCTCCGGATATGAGGAAGAGTCTGAGGAACACGTTTCCTCAGCCTTCTTCCCTTTTTCATCCGGGCACTGTCCGTTCTGTGGTGGAGTCCACACGCCAGAGGAACACTGATTCTCTGATGGTTGGCCTCGCTGCTTCGGCGACGTCGGCGGGGAGTAAGAGAAGTGCTACAGTCACCTCCAGCTCCCAGCCTCAGAAGAAGAAGAAGAAGAAGCCAGTTTCACTGCCTCCTTCTTCCTCCTCTCAGGCGCCTGTCGCGTTCCCCCCTGCGGCCCCGGCTTCTCGTGCTCCCAAGCGCAAGAAGAAGGGTGCTCAGACAGGTAAGGGTAAGCAGCACCACCAGGGGGGTGGTCGCAAGCCTGCGCCTGCCCGCCAGCAGAATTTTCAGTGAGTCCCGGCCCTACGTTGACGCCCCCTCAAGTTGCCCCTCTTTCGTCCGTCGGTTCCCTTTTTCGGGCCCGCGACATGTGGGGCAGACTGGTCTCCAACCAGTTTATCTTGAGGGTGGTGGGGTCGGGGTTTTCTCTACCGCTGTCGTCACAACCTCCATTGTCCGCTCTACCTTTGACGTTCCCCCCTCCTCGAGACCCTGCCAGATGGCAGGCTCTTCAAGACGAGGTGAACTCGTTGGTCGAGAAGAAGGCTGTCTACCCCCTTTCTCAGCCTTCTCCGGGGTTCTACTCCCGCCTGTTCACCGTCCCCAAAAAGGACGGCAGGTTCAGGCCGGTGTTGGACCTCTCCACCTTGAACTTGTACCTTCGCAGGTGCAAGTTCAAGATGGAAACCCCTTCGTCGGTCCGGTTGGCCATCCGGCCAAACGATTGGGCCACGTCTGTGGACCTCCAGGATGCTTACTTCCACATCCTGGTGGCCCCGGGGTACCGACATCTGCTCCGGTTTGTTTGGGAGGGCACAGTGTTCGAGTTTCGGGCCCTCCCATTCGGCCTGTCCTTGGCCCCGCTGATTTTTACAAAGGTGGTCAAGGAGCTGGCGGCGTTGGTCAGAGCTCAGGGTGTGCGTCTGCGTCAATATTTGGACGATTGGCTCACCCTGGCCCAGTCTCGCGATCAATGCCTCCAACACACCCGGCAGGTCCTGGAACGGACCCATGCTTTGGGGTTCCAGATACAGTGGCACAAGTCAGACCTCGTGCCAGCCCAGCAGTTTTGCTACTTGGGGATGGCGTTCGACACAGTGCTTTACACTGTGTCTCCCTCCCCGGACAGAATCCTCTCCCTGAGGCGAAAGATCCTCTCCATTCAGGCTTGCCGCGCTGTTCCTCACAGGCGGCTGGCGGAACTGTTGGGTTCCATGGAGTCTGTCGCTCTGCTGCTGCCCCTTGCAAGGCTACACAAACGTCCCCTGCAACGGGCAGTAGCAGATCGGACTTCCAGGCCTCTCGATTACACCGAGTTGGTCCAGATCGGGCCTTGGTTTCACGAGGCTGTAGTCCAATGGCTGGACCCGATCTGGCTCAACTCTGCGGTGCCTATCCAACCGAGACGGCCGTCTCTCTTCCTGTACACCGACGCTTCTACGCGGGGTTGGGGGGCCCACCTGGACCTGCACGAGGCCCAGGGGGTCTGGACCCAGGAGGAGTCCCTCCTACACATCAACTTTCTAGAGTTGGAGGCGGTTCGTCGGGCTCTGCTGGAGTTTCGCCTCCTGATTCGGGATCAGGATGTGTTGGTCCACGGGGACAACACCACATGCCTAGCTTACCTTCGCCACCAGGGGGGCACCAATTCTCGGTCCCTCTCCCTGTTAGCGGAGGAGATTCTGCTCTGGTGCCAGACCAATCAGGTCCGGATGTCAGTCCAATTCGTTCCGGGGAAACTGAACGCCCTGGCCGACATTCTCAGTCGGGGCGATCAGGTTCTCCCCACAGAATGGACCATCGCTCACAACGTTCTACGGCGTCTGTGGGCAAGGTGGGACCGTCCTCTGATCGATCTGTTCGCAACTCGATTCAGCGCTCGGCTTCTCAGGTACGTCAGCCCCTTTCGAGACACGAATGCGTTCCACGTGGACGCATTCACTCTCTCGTGGAGGCTCCTCGATGCTTACGCCTATCCCCCGACATCTCTGATTCCGAGGGTACTGGCAAAGTATCTGCAGGAACGGCCAAGACTGATTTTGGTCGCGCCTTACTGGCCAACAGCTCCGTGGTTTCCAGATCTTCGCGGTCTCACCCACGTAGACCCTCTACCTCTGAATCTGGACGGGGGAAGTCTGCTCCAGCCTCGATCAGGCCTCCCTCATCCACGTCCAGAGAGTCTGTGCTTGACCGCATGGCTCTTGTGCGCTCCAAACTGCTTGCACTAGGATTGCACAAGAGTTCAGTAGAGTTTTCCTTGAACGCTAAGAGGCGATCAACTAATCAGCTCTATGACTTACGCTGGAGAGCTTGGGCCTCCTTCGCCTTGTCCAAGGGGATAAAGCCGCTTTATCCCTCAACACAGGACTTGGCCAACTTCCTGGTGGAAGTGTATCAAAAGAAGAGTCTTTCTTCTAAGACTCTTCTTGGATACAAATCTGCCATCACTTCCACGATTGCGGCTGCTACTGGTCGCAGACCTGAACACTTGATCAGTTCCTCCCTCATTGCTAATGTCCTTTCGGGTATTAGCAATGCAGCGGTGTCTAAACCTCGGGTTTCATTTCCCAAGTGGGATGTCTTCCTGGTTCTCAAACTCCTGCGTAGCAAGGAGTTTGAACCCCTGGCAGGCATTAGTATCAAGTTCCTGACTTTTAAGACTGTGTTCCTCATCGCTTTAGCCACTTGCCGTAGACTCAGTGGTATTCAAGCTTTGAGTGGCCTGGAATTTGACATTGAGTTCACCACACATCAGGTGACGTTGGCTTTCCTACCAGACTTTCGAGCCAAGAATCAGAATGCCTCGGAGTTGTCCAAACCAGTAGTCATTCAAGCCTTGGCTCCCACTCTTGAACATGATGACCCTGATCGCTTCCTCTGCCCAGTACGTGCCCTTAGAGTGTACCTGGATAGAACACGTAGCTTTCGGTCTTCTAAGCGGTCACTGTTTGTCTCGCTTAATCCGAAGTACCAATCGGATATTTCTAGACAAACTTTAGCTCGTTGGCTGACCTTGCTTATCAAACAGGCTTATGTTCATGCTCAAGTGGATGTGGTCCCTGACATCAGGGCACACGAGATTCGGGCTATCGGCTCCTCGTTGGCGCACGTGCGGGGTGCCTCGCTCCAAAGCATAATGGCGGTCGCGTTCTGGAAGACTCCAGCCACGTTTATTAACCACTATATGCGAGACTTTTCCAGTCTCAGGCTTGACCAGTCGTATGGCATTGCCAAAGCAGTGGTTGCCAGCATGGTCACGTCAGTCTAAGGTATTTTTCTTGGGTATATTTTCTTTTACAGTAGTACTGTTCGAAAATTGCCTGGGTATCTTAATCCTTGGATTTAAGTGATTTTGATTAAGGAGTTTAATACTCTACATATCACCCTCACACCACTCTGGTATTCTGTGCAAGAATAGTACTGTCGAGGTAAGTGTTATATTGACTGTAAGGCTTCTTTTTAAGCCTACTGTCTATATGATACTTACCGAGACAGTACTATTAGAGTTTCCCTCCCGCCTCCCCTCTTGATATGTTATGGGCTTTTTGAGGGTCTGCAGCTCATAAAGAAAGAGGACGCGCCACCTACATCCTGTAAGGGGGAAGCACTCAGACAGTGCTTGGGATCCACGGTGGCGCATGGTTATGGGAGATAATTGTACCCACGCAGCGTTTTGTCCAATTTTTTCGGCCTATAATAGATAATGTGCAAGAATAGTACTGTCTCGGTAAGTATCATATAGACAGTAGGCTTAAAAAGAAGCCTTACATTCTGTGGCAAAGCCCGACCGAGGAAATTGCACTGGTTTTATTTTTAGATCAGTGGGAAATTTTCAAGAACAGACGCTTGCATTTGGATGTGTCCAATGATAGTAGGTTTGGTTGTGATCAATCAGAATAATGTAGGCAGGGATGTCGTTAGGCGTCGGACATCGGACATAGATGAAAATCCCCAAATGTCCGATTCACATTGCCGCATGTCGGTCAGATGTCCTATCGTTTTAGCCTGAGCGTGGTCATTGTCCGATATGTACTCCATTCCTTCGGACAGCGCGATATTCGTTAATTTTCATTTCAAGATACAAATCTTCTAAAAGACCGAACGCTCTCGTGTTCAGCTGACACTGAAGTTGCCAGTGCCGTGTGCGGATCTTTTCTTTTGTTGGGAATTCCCGAACCGTCTCGGTGCAGCGCACTGATCTAAACTGAATAGTGGATTATTTTTAGATCAGTGCATGCTACAGGAGTACGGGAGACAACTCCAACTGACTAAATTTGTCGTCTGCTTTTGTTTTCGATACGAGACGAAGCACTGACTTATGCCGCTGAAAAAAACTAAAGCCTGCAAAAGATCAGCATTAGATCAAACCGATCAACTTTTATCCAAATCATGCAGTTTGTAATCAAAGTAAGAGCTCTGAAGTTGTTCATGTTGATTTCTTTTTTGTGGTTTCTTTGAAAGTGAAACTAAACAAATACAACATTATACGCACACTGTGTTGAAGTATTTACTATATTATGTGTGTGTTCTACAGCGCCCGCGCGTGGGTGTGTGTGTGTGTGTGTGTTCGTGTGGGCGCATGACTTTGGGGTTCACATGGTTTGTTTGTTTGTTTGTTTCAGACCCACACCCATATACACACATTTCACATTTAAACCATTTGTCGGCCCCCTGTCGATATTTATCGACTAAGTTCCTTTGTGTTGCATTGTTGTGCAAGATGACTGAGTGTGTGCAAGAAACCACTTTGACCATTCACCTAAAAATTACACGAAGGAATGTCTGGGAACCTGCTGATTTGAATCAGCAATTTTTCTTGTTCGTCTTTACACCTGTTCCTTGTCCCGTTGTGCTCTCACACCGCCCCGTCCCTGCACGCAAAGGGTATTGTTTCGGCTACGCATATTACAATCCGTAATTTTCTTCATCTCCCTTGACCGATCCATTTTCCAATCCATGTTTTCGGCCAGCAGTCATTTGCTGCGTGCAGCGCGTAAAGCGCCCACGGGCGTTGCGTTGTAGCTTGTTAATGCCGAATAGGCTTCTCCAAGCAAATGCCGGGCACAACTGAAAGCGTTACTGCCAAACCATGCGGGCGTTTTGACACAATGGCTGAACGCAGAGCACACGAAAGTGAAGATGAGAACTGTGAAGAAAATGACCCCGAAAGGCCACCGACCAAAAAGAAAAAGACGAGCAATGCGCCGAACCAAGTCTTTCTGCCAAAATATCATCAGGACTACCCATGCCTTGTCTTCGCGGAAAGGAAAACATCATGCTCATTGCACTGTCTGCAATTCCCATTTTTCCGTCAGTCAATCAATACATGTGGTAAAAAGTAGCAATCATTGTTCTTGTTGTTGTGATAGGTCGACGAGAAATTCTACACATTCAATTACAAAACTACACATTTGCCTCATTTTGCTCCCAGAAAATACACATGCAATGTTTTAGGGGTAAACAGGTCTGAAGTTAGTAATTTTCCCGTGAAAAATTAGTGAAAATTAGTAATTAACATGTGAAAATGGTAATTATCAAGGGAAAATTACTAATTTTCCCTTGATAATTACAATTATGAGGTTTTGGCACTAGTAAGCCGTCATACAGGAGACTACAATAGGAAGGTTTCCGCCAGTTATCTCTCTTTGAGGTTTTGGGTGCTTAGAGAGTACCGTACCCCTTGCGGGGGCAAAAAACATCGAGGTCACAAGCAGGGTCAAGGGGAAGGTCGCTGGGCGGACAGGAGACTATTTAGACAGCTTTTCAGCAGAAGGCCTAAACTGATTATTGTTATTATGAAATAGTGTTTATGTTTCTACCTGGTATGGATAGAAAGATAAAAAGAATGTTAAAACATGTATTGTCCATCGTATTTTTGAGTACATTTCTTATGGAGAATGATTTACTTGGGTCTTCAGCACAAACATCAAAATCGCCAAGAATCAAGTTGCGCCAAAATTCCAAGACGATGATGATTTGCACCCATGCAGTTGATTGCGCATTTCAACAAAAAGTGTCCAGTCGAATCATTTTCTTAACTGTTTGACAGATCGGCAGCAAGATCACAGAAAACAAGCGTCTGCTGAAGCAGCAGGAGGCGCACAAGAAGGAACAGGCAGAGCTCCAGGAGGAGGTGGAACGACATCAAAAGGACACGCTTCGCTTGCAGTCAGACCTGGAAGCGGCGCGGCAAGCCGTGCGTGACCACCAGGAGGAGCTGCAAGCGGTCCAAGCGGAGAAACACACACTGGAGGTGGAGCTGGAGAGAGTGAAGCGAGAGTTGGTCGACAACGCTGACCGTAACCCTGTCTTGTTGGAGCAGATTCAGGTAGAATTTAGAGATTTGCTTTTCTTTCTCTGTGTCTGTTTGTCTGTGTGTATGGGTGTGTGTGTGTGAAACGAGAGCTGGCCGACAACGCTGACCGTAACCCTGTCTTGGAGCAGATCCAGGTAGGATTTAGAGTACTTTTTCTTCCTCTGTGTTTGTGTGTGTCTCTGTCTCTCTGTCTGTCTGTTGTGCACAGGAAAGCTGCTTCTATTGTAGAATGATGTAGATATTGAAGACCATTTTGAGCAAATCATTTTGAATGCCACAAAGTTCCAAAGCAGAGTGAAGGAGCTTGCATGCACAGGCAAGCCAACTCTTGAGTAAATTGCGATACAAAAGTGATCTTAAGAGTCCTAATATCTGACATAAGAATGCATTAGCACACCCCCTGATATAAAGACAGAACAACACAGACAGTAGTAGAACAAGAAGCCACTATACATGAAAAGTGTTCCCGTTCCTTTTCAGAATCTGGAGTGGCAGGTGTCGCAGAGAAACCAGGAGGTGCAAGCCGTCCAAGACCAGCTGGCATTGGCAGAGCAGCGACAAGCTGACGAGATCGACAGCTTACGACGGGTGTTACAGGTAGGCATTTCTTTTTTGTGTCTGTTTAGTAACGCAAGCAAAATACATTTGCTGACTGGCGGCAGTGCACCTTTAGGCGAGCACTTGTATCATATAACAACTAAGATAAGTTTTAGCCAAAACCTACGCTGGTTCAAACGGTCATGCATATTTCATCTTTAGCATTGGTGATGCTTTTTAGGCAGTGGGTCTTCCTTCACTTTCCTGGTAGACTCAAAGCCGGGCACATAGCCATGATGCTGAGCTTTGGCTTTTGTCTTGAAAGTGACTCATTCTGTCAATGCCGTGCATGCTGAGCCTTGGTTTTTGCCTTGACAGTGACTCGTGCTTTCAATGCTTAGAGACTCAGAGACAGGCAAATAGCCATGGCATGCTGAGCCTTGGCTTTCACCTTAAATGTGACTCGTCCTAGAGGGTAAGGTATGCAAATCGGGATATAGGTCGTCCTCAGACGAGATATCCTCGAAACCCTCAAAATCTGAAGGCTCAGGACGGTGCTGGAAAGCGGAAGGAAGGCCCAAGTCGAAAACCTGGGCCTGGTCGCAACCAGGACCGGCAAGATAAGAATCTGCCACCGCCTGTTGTGTAAAAGGACCAAAGGCCTCGACCTGGCCTGTGGCTTGGTCGAAGCTAGAGGTAGAAGCACAGTCCCAGGCCGCCTTCTCTGACGCGGCCTGGTGAGCGGGCGTACCTCAGGCCACGTCCCGACCCATGCCCCGTGTTGCGCCGCGGGCCGCGGCCACGTCCAGGCTCGTGGCCCGGATCGTGGCCGCGTCCAGGCTCGCGGCCCCGGGCATGGCCCGGTTGACAGCCGTGGCCCGAAGGGCAGGTCCATCCGAAACAGAGGCAAGACAAGAAGCTGCGCGTGCCTGGCAGGAGGAATAGTCAAGTAGGCCTGCGTCACGGAGTTCTTGGCAAGCAGCACGAAGTGCTGCGGAGGACGCTGCGGGGAGGTGGGAGGCGGTGGCGGGGAGAGAGGAGACCGCAGCCAAAGCCTCAGAAACCTGACCCCGCAGTTGGTCCGAACCTTGACCCTGAAGACAGGGGGGAGGGGGGGAGTCTGGCCCCGCCGGTCTAAAAATTGGGGCCCTCTGAACCGCCAAGCGTCCAGAGGGGGGATCACTCCGCACCGATGGCGGGTGAGCGGGGGAGGTTTGAACCCCAGAACCTCCACCAAAGGGAGGTTGCGAGGCCGGAGATTGAGGTTCCGGTCTCTCCGGGGTCGAGCGGCCAGAAATCGGCGCGCTCATCAAACGTTTTTCCAGGTTGGCCAATTTCTTTTCTCTGGCCCGCCGTTTGCGAATGGCGTTGGGACTTGGGTCACGATTTGGGATCCAACGTCCCGCTTTATCCCTGACCAGCTGTGACTGGTCTGACCCTTGGCTCGAAGCCTCAGGGGAGGGGACGGGGCGATCGTTGTTACCAGACATGTTTGAAAAGAAAAGCCTTTTTTTAATTTTATTTTTTTAAGTTCTTTCTTGGGGAACCCTACAGAAAGAGAGCGAGAGAGAGAGAGGGGAGATCGAGCAAGACAAAGCAGACGAAGACTCTAGTCAAGATGAGCAGAAATAGAAAAAATTCACTTCCCTGCACTACCGTCGACCGGTCGCTCGAAAAGTCCCAAAACCACGTGAACCACACAACAGCACGAAGGAAAGGATCCGTGGCACAAAAGCACAAATGATCTTCTCTTTTTTTTAAAAATTTTTTTTATTCCATTGAAGAAGATCACCAAGTTCACAAACGAATTATATCCAAACGGTAATAAATCCAGAAAACGCAGACGAATAGTATCCAAAGATGTTGACACGTCAGCGAAAAAGGGTGAAGTGAAGATGGCGTGCCCGCGTGGCCGGATGACGCTGGTTTTGGCGCCAAGCGCTACTAGCGACATCTGGCAAGGGCGGCCACTCTGGGGTATAACTCTAGTTTCACTTTCGTTTTCCTTTCAGTAGTTAAGGGGTTATATGCAAAATAACATTGTGTTGGTAAGTATAAATAAATAAGAAAATTATTATAAATTTTCATGGTTTAGAGACCCAAACCGAGGCAAATAGCCATGCATGCTGAGCCTTGGCTTTTGTCTTGAAAGTGACTCCTACTTTCAATACTTGGAGAGCCAAAGGCCGGCACATAGCCATAGCATGCTGAACCTTGGCCTTTGCCTTGAAAGTGACTCATTCTGTCAATGCCACCATGAAGCTAAGTTTATTAACTCTTACCAGTTCGCTCCCTTGCCCATCGTAAGCAAGCTTACGATGCCCCCCCTGTAGTTTTCCACTGACCAATTATCTAATTATAATTTTTTTTTTTTTTTTGTTTTTTACATTGGATGGGTCGGACAGTGGATAAACTCATATTTAAGACACACTTTATGACTGAAACAAGCTGGGTTTTTGTTATAAGTTAGTTATAGAAATGCATTATTAGGCAAAACCAAAAAAAAAGTCTGTTAACGGTAACATAGGCCAAAAAAATAGGGTCGGTAGGTCGGGACTTTTTTTTTAAATTTTTTTTTATTTCCCCAAAACATATTTTTAAGTTATTTTGCCAAAAAACAAAGCCCCCCCTTTTTTTTTTTTTTTCAAATTTTTTTTCTTTCAAATTTTTTGTTTTGAAAATTTTTTTTTCAATTTTTTTTATTTATTTTTTTTAAATTTTTTTTTACCAAATGCCAAACAAAAGTCTAGGGTCGCGCGAAAAAATAGGGTCAGTCAGGATACCGTAAACAGAATATTTTTTGGGGGGGGGCCTTAGGCATGAAACGTCCAACTTTGAAATTTGGGTGGGGGTATTCAGGTGACAATAACTTTTTTGTTTATCAGCAAAACTCTATAAAACTTTGCTATGTTATGTAAAATGAATGCCCAAACAGACTAGTTAGCAGCATATCTAAAATAAACTGAACACAAAAAAAATTTCTTCTTTGTGTTTGTCACGTGTTCCAAAAAATGGGCGTACAAATTTCAACAAAAATCATGTTGTCACCCCCATAAAATTTTTACCTTTAAAGATAGCACAATTCTCTTTGCAAATATGAAAAGCTTATTCATTTTCCTTTCATTTGATATATAACTTTCTATATTTCATTTAGAATATGACCCCAGATAGCCACTCGGCAAGTAGGCACCAACAGCACTGTAAAATATGCCCTAAAACCCCCGAACTGGTAAGAGTTAAAAGAGGCTGGCTGACACACAGTAACAGAAATGCGGGGATGATTGAACATGCGCTTTTATTCAGTTGTCTCAAGCCCTGCATTAGGGACTATGTTGAGACCGAGAGTGCACTTCTTGGCAGAGGGAGATTTTGTGTTAGGGGAGGCTTCTGCATATCCTCATCAATAACGACATAGAGCCTGCCGTTCTTTACACACGCCATGAGGTCCGTGACGACCTGCCTGTCCACCTCCGTGGTGTAGAAATATTGATGTTCAACGACGCCGCCTGGTGTAAGGGGTGGTATCTTCATTTCTGCCTGGTGTAGAAATCGTATTGGTGGTCAAACACGCTGCCTGGTGTTAAAGGTGGCATCTTCATATCCTCATCAATAACGACAGAGAGCCTGCCATTCTTTACACACGCAATGAGGTCCGTGACGACCTGCCTGTCCACCTCCCTGGTGTAGAAATCGTATTGGTGTTGAACGACGCCACCTGGTGTAAGGGGTGGTATCTTCATATCCTCATCAATAACGACAGAGAGCCCGCAATTCTTTACACATGCCATGAGGTCTGTCCACCTTCCGGGTGTAGAAATCATATTGATGTTGAACGACGCCGCCTGGTGTAAGGGGAGGTATCTTCATATCCTCATCAATAACGACATAAAGCTTGCCGTTCTTTACACATGCCACGAGGTCCGTGACGACCTGCCTGTCCACCTCCCTGGTGTTGCTGCCTGTTCACCTCCCTGGTGTAGAAATCATATTGATGTTGAACGACGCTGCCTGGTGTAAGGGGTGGTATCTTCATATCCTCATCAATAACGACATAAAGCTTGCCGTTCTTTACACATGCCACGAGGTCCGTGACGACCTGCCTGTCCACCTCCCTGGTGTTGCTGCCCGTCCACCTCCCTGGTGTAGAAATCATATTGATGTTGAACGACGCCGCCTGGTGTAAGGGGAGGTATCTTCATATCCTCATCAATAACGACATAAAGCTTGCCGTTCTTTACACATGCCACGAGGTCCGTGACGACCTGCCTGTCCACCTCTCTGGTGTTGCTGCCTGTTCACCTCCCTGGTGTAGAAATCATATTGATGTTGAACGACGCTGCCTGGTGTAAGGGGTGGTATCTTCATATCCTCATCAATAACGACATAAAGCTTGCCGTTCTTTACACATGCCACGAGGTCCGTGACGACCTGCCTGTCCACCTCCCTGGTGTTGCTGCCCGTCCACCTCCCTGGTGTAGAAATCATATTGATGTTGAACGACGCTGCCTGGTGTAAGGGGTGGTATCTTCATATCCTCATCAATAACGACATAAAGCTTGCCGTTCTTTACACATGCCACGAGGTCCGTGACGACCTGCCTGTCCACCTCCCTGGTGTTGCTGCCTGTTCACCTCCCTGGTGTAGAAATCATATTGATGTTGAACGACGCTGCCTGGTGTAAGGGGTGGTATCTTCATATCCTCATCAATAACGACATAAAGCTTGCCGTTCTTTACACACGCCACGAGGTCCGTGACGACCTGCCTGTCCACCTCCGTGGTGTAGCTGCCTGTCCACCTCCCTGGTGTAGAAATCGTATTGATGTTGAACCACGCGGCCTGGTATCTTCATTCTAAGTCGTTATTTCCTCTTCAATAACTTGTTAGGGGAGGCTTCTGCATATCCTCATCAATAACGACATAGAGCCTGCCGTTCTTTACACACGCCATGAGGTCCGTGACGACCTGCCTGTCCGCCTCCCTGGTGTAGAAATCGTATTGGTGGTCAAACACGCTGCCTGGTGTTAAAGGTGGAATCTTCATATCCACATCAATAACGATATAGAGCCTGCCCTTCTTTTCACACGCAACAAGATCCGTGACGACCTGCCTGTCCACCTCCCTGGTGTAGAAATCGTATTGGTGTTGAACGACGCCGCCCGGTGTAAGGGGTGGTATCTTCATATCCTCATCAATAACGACATAAAGCTTGCCGTTCTTTACACACGCCACGAGGTCCGTGACGACCTGCCTGTCCGCCTCCCTGGTGTAGAAATCGTATTGGTGTTGAACGACGCCGCCTGGTGTAAGGAGAGGTATCTTCATATCCTCATCAATAACGACATAAAGCTTGCCGTTCTTTACACACGCCACGAGGTCCGTGACGACCTGCCTGTCCACCTCCCTGGTGTTGCTGCCTGTCCACCTCCCTGGTGTAGAAATCATATTGATGTTGAACCACGCCGCCTGGTGTAAGGGGTGGTATCTTTATTCTATGTTATATCCTCTTCAATAACGACATATTTCCTCTTCAATAACGACATAGAGCCTGCCGTTCTTTACACACGCGATGAGGTCTGTGACGACCTCCCTGGTGTGGAAATCGTCCACCCCCCTGGTGTAGAAATCGTACTGATGTAGAACCACGCTGCCTGGTGGTATCTTTATTCTATGTTATTTCCTCTTCAATAACGACATATTTCCTCTTCAATAACGACATACACACGCGATGAGGTCTGTGACAATCTCCCTGGTGTAGAAATCGTCCACCCCCCTGGTGTAGAAATCGTACTGATGTAGAACCACGCTGCCTGGTGGTATCTTTATTCTATGTTGTTATTTCCTCTTCAATAACGACATATTTCCTCTTCAATAACGACATAGAGCGTGCCGTTCTTTACACACGCGATGAGGTCTGTGACGATCTCCCTGGTGTAGAAATCGTCCACCCCCCTGGTGTAGAAATCGTACTGATGTAGAACCACGCTGCCTGGTGGTATCTTTATTCTATGTTATTTCCTCTTCAATAACGACATATTTCCTCTTCAATAACGACATAGAGCCTGCCGTTCTTTACACACGCGATGAGGTCTGTGACGACCTCCCTGGTGTAGAAATCGTCCACCCCCCTGGTGTAGAAATCGTACTGATGTAGAACCACGCTGCCTGGTGGTATCTTTATTCTATGTTATTTCCTCTTCAATAACGACATATTTCCTCTTCAATAACGACATACACACGCGATGAGGTCTGTGACGATCTCCCTGGTGTAGAAATCGTCCACCCCCCTGGTGTAGAAATCGTACTGATGTAGAACCACGCTGCCTGGTGGTATCTTTATTCTATGTTGTTATTTCCTCTTCAATAACGACATATTTCCTCTTCAATAACGACATAGAGCGTGCCGTTCTTTACACACGCGATGAGGTCTGTGACGATCTCCCTGGTGTAGAAATCGTCCACCCCCCTGGTGTAGAAATCGTACTGATGTAGAACCACGCTGCCTGGTGGTATCTTTATTCTATGTTATTTCCTCTTCAATAACGACATATTTCCTCTTCAATAACGACATAGGGCCTGCCGTTCTTTACACACGCGATGAGGTCTGTGACGACCTCCCTGGTGTAGAAATCGTCCACCCCCCTGGTGTAGAAATCGTACTGATGTAGAACCACGCTGCCTGGTGGTATCTTTATTCTATGTTATTTCCTCTTCAATAACGACATATTTCCTCTTCAATAACGACATAGAGCCTGCCGTTCTTTACACACGCGATGAGGTCTGTGACGACCTCCCTGGTGTGGAAATCGTCCACCCCCCTGGTGTAGAAATCGTACTGATGTAGAACCACGCTGCCTGGTGGTATCTTTATTCTATGTTATTTCCTCTTCAATAACGACATATTTCCTCTTCAATAACGACATAGAGCCTGCCGTTCTTTACACACGCGATGAGGTCTGTGACGACCTCCCTGGTGTAGAAATTGTCCACCTCCCTGGTGTAGAAATCGTACTGATGTAGAACCACGCCGCCTGGTGGTATCTTTATTCTATGTTGTTATTTCCTCTTCAATAACGACATATTTCCTCTTCAATAACGACATAGAGCCAATCTGTCGTGTTTAAATAGCCTTCAGTTGTGCTGTCTGATCTTTAATTGAGAACCTACAGTATGAACAAGTTATCTTGTCTGCTGTATACCCTGTCCCCCACCTTTAGAACTTCTGTCAGTTTGTCCTTGTGCACAAAGCTGCAGTTCTCTGAAATCACTGCCAGCTTTGATGGTGGCAGTTTGAACACGAAGGTCAGAAATGGGCCATTCATAATCTGGTAATATGGATTTTGTATAGAAATTCACAGCATGAACCATTCCCTCTGCTGTATACCCTGTCCCCCACCTTTAGAACTTCTGTCAGTTTGTCCTTGTGAGCAAAACTGCAGCTCTCTCTGAAATCACTGCCAGCTTTGATGGTGGCAGTTTGAACACGAAGGTCAGAAATAGGCCATACATAATCTGGTAATAGGGATTTTGTATTGAAATTCACAGCATGAACCATTCCCTCTGTTGTCAGGTTCAGCTGCCCCTGTGTCTTTACCAGTGTAGACATTGAAGTCACCAAGGTAGTAGCTCTCTGAGTACACACAGGCGCGCTAGAAATATATACATAATAAAAAAAGATTTGTATCGGTAACTCATTGTTTTCAATAAGTAAAATACATTGAAAAGAAACGCCTTTGTTGACATGCAGACATCAACACAACAAAACTGTTGTACGCGTTCGTGCCAACACACACACACACACAAACACTCATTTAACTCTGACTACACACACACACATCCTTGTGTTTTTGTTGATCTGGAGACGCAAACTTTTCACCCCCATTCTGGCGACTCTTTTATTTGTAATGCTAGATGAAAAAGAAAACCATCATTGCATTTCTCTATCATTAATTAACCTGATTATGTGTTGGAAATTGCGGTAACTTAACAAAACCAAAATAAAACTGTACGTACACTATGCTGACCATGTGTAAAACGTTCTGGTGACCACACAGATTCTGCTGACCACATGTGTAAAACGATCTGGTGACCACACACATGTTTTTTTTACATTCAAACAAGACATACATATTTCTGAAGACTTTCATTTCCTGCCAGAATTGCAAAACCTCTCTGATGACCACATGTGTAACTTTCTGCTGACCACCCCCACACGTGTATTACATTCAAACACAAGACATACATACGTAACGTTTTGCTGACCACTCAAACATTCTGCATTCAACAATGTGCACCGAGTTTTGAAACCTACACCGGTCCACATTAAAATACCTTAATTCTCGTTTCTTTTACCTTAACAAACCTGACTTGAATCTCCCTGAATATCTTATCCTAATAATTCGTTGCCTTTCTTGTGCATAGCAAATCTGAGATGGTGCATGCATTGTGATGCTTGTGTATGCCATGTTTTCTGATATACAGTGTTCTTACACCAAAAACCATGTTAAGACTTGTTCTTTTCCTTTTGTTTTGTTTGAAGAGGCATACTCGAAAACTACTAAGTTTGCGTTTTGGGGTTATTTATTTTGTGTCTGTTTCTCTTGATATGCACATGCACCCGGGCGATTGCTTTTATCTGCCAGAACTTTAATCGAGATGCTTTCAATGTGCTTCTGTTCAAAAGCACAGAGAGAGAGAGAGAGAGACAGACAGACAGAAGACAGACATTGATTATGGTACATTCAAAACAAGAAACACCTGACAAGGGTAAAAGGAGAAACAGAATCCATTAGTCGCCTCTTACGACATGCTGGGAGAGCAGCGGGCAAATTCTTTTTACACCCCTGACCCGCAGGGGGGGGTCACACCCGAGTACCCCTCCACATTGGTATGTCATGAGGCAGTCCGTATAGGCAGATTTTTAATCAAGAATAACAATGTAGCACACTCACAAATGGAATCATAAAATTATTGTGCACACGATCCTATTCCTTTGTTAAATTCATACTTTTATAAGCGACGTTTTCTTAGATTTTGGTGAATGTAACCAGCCTTTCGTTTTGATGTTTTTACCGTTTTTTCTTGCTCTCACAGCCAACCTTGTTGGTCAATTGCACAGGTGTGAATCGAATTAGCAGGTCATTGTATGACGGTCCTGCCGATGTAATGACATCAACAACGTTGTTTTTAGATATGATTATATTTTTCTGTTTGGCCCCTTCAATGAGCTTGATGCAGCAGTGTTTGATTCTGTTTGTGTCTTCATCAGTGAAGGTACATTCCTTCCCAAAGCATGTTTTCCCGCTTCCGCTTCCTTTTTTGACATTTCCGCTTCCTTTTTTGACGTGTTCAACAGTTTTCTGAGGGACTTCACACATCTTGGCCATTTGGACATTTTCGTTGTCGTCGTCATCGTACTCCGCCTTCTCTTCCTCGTCCATGTTTTCAAATCGACTGCAAATTGCTCTAAACATCGCAGTGACGTTGGCTCCAGTCTGTACATCATAATGTTTGTCTGCTGTTAACTCACTCGGGGCGACCAGTTTTCTCCCTTGACTTTCCCTCCAGATGGGCCATTTGCATGGGTTAGGAAAAAATTCATAGTGAAAGAATGAATAAAGATAGACAGATGAATAGCTAATTTCACCTTCATCCACGTCAGATCCTTCAGTTTGAAGCATTTCAACAACTTCCAACGCCGTAAAACGCCTGTCATTGGGTCTACGAGACGAGCGTGACAACTGCGTGGAAGACGCCATTGTCTTACTGTTTACCCTGACGCTGATCGTCGGTAGTTTCGCAAACCGGGTCACAATACAGACAAAGAAAGGGACAAGTTAATGCAGTTGCTTCCCTTGCACTGTGGAAAGACCACAGAACAAGCTAGCAACATTTAGTTCCGTACAAACTACGTCACGATCGCCGCGCGAATTTTTGAAGTTCAGAAACGCTATAGCGTTCCGTCGTCAGGAACGCTATGGCGGACTCGGAACGCTATAGCGTTCCATCGCCCGGAGAGAGTTAAAACAGAGTGGTCCATATGCTTTGCCATGAATTCGTCTGTTCAGAGCCACAACCATATATCTCCTAGTACCACTCAGAGCCACAACCAAACATCGCGAAATAACCCACTTTCAGAAAAGCTCACTTGAAAAGTTTACACACTCGGGGTAAATCTGCTTTATTGTCAAATGAAGCGATTTTCACATCAAGCATGCAGTTTTGTGTTCCTGACAAGTACATGTATTTAGAAAAGAAAAAAGTTCAAAACCACACTTGAAAAACAAACTTAAAATTGATAGACCGTTGTGGCCGAAACAAACACTGCTTGACCCCTTCTTAAAGTTCAGGCCACAACCATACAGTGACAGATGTAGGGTTGTGGCCTGGGCTGTGGAGGCATCCACAGGGAGGTAATTCCTGCCACAACCTGACACCATGACGATGTAGGGTTGTGGCCGGGGCTGTGGAGGCATCCACAGGGAGGTAATTCCTGCCACAACCTGACACCATGACGATGTAGGGTTGTGGCATGAACATACTTAGCACTCACGGCTAGTGTATTTGTGCCACAAACCTACATGTAAGATAATTATGGCGTTGTGGTTTGAAGTGAATTTGGCATACAAATAATTGTACAAGGCCAGAGTATTTCAATGGAAAGCTGTGGCAAAATACAATAAAATGTAGTGAGCATGATTAACTTATTTTTAGGTTACAAAAATATCACATCTGAGATTTTGTACCAGAACTATGACATGAACAAAAAATACAGTTATTGTTTTACATCTTTATGTTTGTTTTGTGTGCAAATTAAATCATGCAATTTACTTGTAATTATATGGATCAAAGTTGACAAAACATGAACATACTCCTGACATGCTAATGTCTGGTTAGTGAAAGGGTAATAAAAATCACTCTTACCTTAAACTGTAAAGGAAACAATAATCCAAAATCAGAATCACAATTGTTCACATTGTTCAATGGGTTTCACTGCACATTTACTCACAAATCCACAGCTGCTTTTTGTTCTCTTTTGTTCATGTCACAGTTCCTATATTTTGCAATGTATGAGTTTGTTGTTGTTGTTGGTGGTGTTGGTGTTGTTTTTGTTGATGGTTCCTTTCTCCTAAATCAGCACAAGAACATTCTTATACCTTTCACAAGTTTTTCACTCTGTTGTAGTGTGACAATGTAATTTTACAAACACACATTTAAGCCCACAAATATGAGCACACACGCGCACACCTGAAGCTCCAGGAATGCAGCAGATGACTGTCGAATCGGTCACTCATCGTCAGACGTGTCTGTTTGTTCAGTCACGTCTGGTTGACACAGGCGATCGGGAGCTGAGCTGCTGGACGGCAGCTGGTGGTAGAAGTGGTGATGTTTCTCTGGGATGATAGCCAGTCTGCACAGATCCAGCAGATCACTCTTCTTGGCAGCAGAGACGGGAAGCCTTGTGTCATAGCGACGCGGTATGTCTGACACTCTTGTACAGACTGTTTGGCGACCACGACGACTGGCTCCTCGAATTTTGAGCATCTTAAATGCTGGATCAGTCATCCTGTATTTGAAAAAAATGGTGTCAGCGTCTCCTTTCAGGTAACGGAGCCATTTTATTTTCAGCCAGTTAATTCTGTGTCCACTGACGTCCGTTTTGGTATTCCGCAAGTTTGTTGCTGCCAGGTGCTTCAAATCAAGCACATCTGTGTGATGAATTTCCTGGATTGTGTAGGGTTGTTTGGGTCTAGCGCACTCAATCACTGTATTCCACTGATCTGGAATCGACACCTTGACATTCTTTTTTGCGGCTTCTATTGTCGAGTGCATGGTGTCGCATTCCATTTGAGTGTGTCCAGACTCCAAATACTTTTGGTCGATGATTTGGAGGGTGTCACTGTCCTGCACATGCTGGAGCAACGCTGCCGCAACATACTGGTTCCTGTTTTGGCCTGTGCAGGTATCTGAATAGAGCACTACATGTTTTACCTGAGGTGAGAGGGATGTCATATGAGACAGGAGGCAGGTACCGATCTCACAGGAACCTTTCTTCCCTTGTGTCTCATCCCAAGTGAAGCACTTTCCTTCCTTGGAAGCTAGCGAGAACACTGTCAAGTTGTAGAAAGCAAGCTTCCGTTTGTAGTGCGTCTGGCTCACCTGATTGCAGGGTGTTGACAGTACAGACTCAAGGTCGAATGTTACGGTTTCTATTGTGCTGTCCTCCTGTGCCAGTTGTTTGTCCTTTTCCTTTTCTTTACGTGCTTCTATTTTTCGAGCCTGGTGTTCCTCGTAATCACTCTTCAGTTTATCTGTCAGAGTG
>NC_090253.1:37521893-37559393 GCF_037325665.1 Littorina saxatilis | reverse complement strand
TTTGGTCAGAAAGTGTTGACGAAACATAATGACCTCCTTCAATTGACCCATACCATTGACCAAACGACTCTGACAATGTTTCAGCGTTAACAATTGACACTGGACGTATCTTCGGGCGTTGTACCCCTGTCTGAGTTTCCTTTGCTTGTCTAGTTTTCTCCTTCGCCATATTGCTTTCCATGGCATGTGTTGTCATTAGGTGCTTATCTAATCGGTCGCCAGACCATGTACAGCCGTCCACTGTACATGTCCATGATAGCTTTGCCCTGGACTTACTCTTCTTACCAGGAAGATATTCTTCAATATCTTCTCGTGTCATTTCCGGATGCACTTGCTTGAAGTGACGTGGCAAGTTTACGACTGCACCTTTGCAGTTAGGTACAGGGCAAGGTTGCTTTTTCCTGTTGCGTTTCGACCCTGCCACACTTGAACGGTGTCGGCAACCCTTCCGACGTGAAGATGATGAATATCCTGGAGAAAAAAAATTCAACAGGGTTAGACACATTGAACTGAAAAATGAACATTATTTCATGTGTGTATCTCAGTAGGTACCCAAAACCTTCTTTCCAAGACGTGCGACTGACCTGAATTTTGTCCATTGTTTTAACTGGACCGGATTACTTTGTTTCGGATTGAAATCAATAAAGACATACCTCACCAAACTCTGTGTTCCTTTCTCTTTCATTTCATATGGATTTCATTTCCTGAACTGCAAAGGTTAATATTTGGGGAATTTTTTAAAGTAACACACTTTATTTACACGGCGAAAGCCAGCCAGGACGTTCTCGCGCAAGATTTTTGAGGCAGTGTGGTCTTCACTTTCTGTCTGTGTCATCGCGGCGGCTTGCCAAACCTCTAAAAATAGTATGCAAATGAACAGAGGAGAGCTGCCTTCATAAAATCATAAAATGGGATATTTATCTGGAAAAGCTAACGGAAAGTCATTCTCAACATTTGCAAACAAACAAAATGAGGCAACAGTGCGACACATTCATTTATAGTCAGACCTGCTTGTAAGAAAGTTGTTTGAACATGACTTCTTGCTTTTGTACAAGCGAGCTTTCTTGTATCCAAGCACAGAAAGAAAAAAAGTATTTTGAATATGCTTTCCTTCAACCGAGTCAAAGGAAAAAGTGTGAAAAGAATATTTATTTAGATGACTGCATGTTTCATAACTACAAAAATATCACACGTCCATTTCAAGTTCAATTCAACAATAGCTGTTTTTAGAAGATAATAATTATGTATTTCATGTGTTTTTTTGCACATGTATTGGTTTTCAGAAAAAGAGCACAGTGACGAAAAGGGACATAAAGGGACGGGCACAGTATTCGTACTTAAAGAGTTTCTGGTTTGAAGCAATTCATTATAAATGATGAAGGACTACAATACAGTGTTCATTTTTGGAAGTAATACCAAAAATCAGTTACCGGTATGTTGGTGTTTTTATGAGCCAACACTCAACTGTAATAACGTTAAGTACAATGTTTTTCAGTGAGAGAGAAAAAAAGCACAAAAACCAGCCTCATTGATGCATGCTGCATTCCAAAAATAAAAACTGACAATAGCATAAGACCAATATTTGTTCCATCTAATGATCTATCAAATGTCAAGTAATGTATGCAATACCTTTAGAGAAACTTAAGATTATTATATAGTTGAAATAAAATACCACAACTTGAGATGATTATTGGAATAAAGATCACCGACTTCAATTATCAGCATCTGTCCCCTTACATCATATCTGTAAATTGCATCTCGATCTATGCCATTAAAGTGTGTAAGACATGCACATTTGCATGAAGACATGCATAATCAAGCTGACGTAAGTAAAATAATACTATCATTATTTACTACTGGAAAATAGAAAGCACCTGCGAGTACATGGTGAGAATTGCTTCGGGTAGCAGCACTCGGAGGATAAAGTCCATCTTCTGAAAAGAACAAACAACATTTTATATTTCATCAAATGTAGTATGTACAAAGAATGATACATTTTTGAAAGTTGTCCATGGTGGTTCTTGATGACATGTGTGTGCATGTACAAATAATTCATTGATCAAGACACAATACACAGAATTGAGCCTGTTAATAAACTCTCTCTGCCAGACCTGCCTACCCCTTAGGTCAAGAGTAGCAATGACATATCGTGTCAAAGTGTAGCAACTAGCATGGTGGTGTGGGGGTATGATTCTCTGCCGCCTAACTGGATGGACCCGGGTTTGAATCTGCTCACAGCCACCGCACCTGGTGGGGTAAAGTGGAGATTTTTCTCATTTCCTTGGTCAAATTGTGTGGAGACTGAACAATGACTCACTGCTGTTCAATTGTTTTTTTCTCATGTATCTGGCTCCTTTAAGTTCAAAATGTAAAGGAATGTTCTGTTTTATGCATCACACTGCAATAAAAGCATACCTTTGAAACCAGCTCGGGGAACATTGACATTAACGTGTCCATAATAATGTTTTCCTGCTGATCTGGCACCAGTGCCAGTCCATTGTCATGGTCCAAAGAGCCTGCAAAGAGTGCACATGCAAAGTTTCCAGTCATGCAAAGCTAACTTCATAGAATCCTAAAATAAATTAAACATCTTCAGATTTACAAACCCATATTATTCAGAAGACAACCTATATTTATTGTGGGCAGTAATTGTTAAAAGGAATCACCATTTTCCGTGAAACCAAAATGATGTTGAACAACTTGAGCAAAATAAATTGCACTGGACCACAACAATGCGTACAATAATAAACTATACCAACAGCACCCCCTTCTCTCCTTGACTTCTTATGGCAGTAGATTTTTATCACAGCATCCTGGTTAGCTCCAGTCACATGCCAAAGAAAGATCTGGAACTATTGTTCTGGAAAATGATTTCACATTTTTGTTTGTTTGACCACCCTACTATCTTTAGACTGACAGGCTGTCACACCTGAACTGTCAAAGATGCAAGGTCATCTTTCTTTACTTCCTTTAATAGCCTCAAATGTCATAACAGAAAACACAATGTTGTTGATGTTCACACGAAATTAAAGCAGGCCTTTGAAAAAGCACTTAACCTTTTTGCCTTGATCTTGTGTGGTTGCCACCTTTTATTAAGATCAAGAATCTATAAAATTCCTCCTTTTGCAATCGGAGGCTGGTCTTTCTTGTTGATGGAGCATGGAATAATAATAACATATAGCGCCATCGTGTTCACAAAGCAATTTACAATATGATATAACAACATAATTCCCCAAAACATGTAAACACACAATCATAACGAAACTACCAGCTAGTCTCTCAGCCACAAGCATTGATACACAATACACATATCACCATAAACATACATGCACAGAGGAGCAAGCAAACCAATTTTTGTTTGTTTGTTTGCTTAACGCCCAGCCGACCACGAAGGGCCATATCAGGGCGGTGCTGCTTTGACATAACGTGCGCCACACACAAGACAGAAGTCGCAGCACAGGCTTCATGTCTCACCCAGTCACATTATTCTGACACCGGACCAACCAGTCCTAGCACTAACCCCATAATGCCAGATGCCAGGCGGAGCAGCCACTAGATTGCCAATTTTAAAGTCTTAAGTATGACCCGGCCTGGGTTTCGAACCCATGACCTCCCGATCACGGGGCGGACGCCTTACCACTAGGCCAACCGTGCCGGTAAGCAAACCAATCAGTCATAATTATGTACATAAAGAATACACAGCGCTCAATCAGATATCCACACACATGTGTAGGCAAGCACATTATCAAACATACACATAGATATTCAATTATTCTTCGAAACGCACTCATATGCACATATTCAGAAAGCCTTTCAAGAGTCAAAAGGTCTCTTAGAACGGGTGTGTTTTGGGTTGAATTTGAAAGACGATATGGATGGACGAAGGCAGAGCTTCAGATTGTTTTAATTCATCATTGCTCGGTAAAATGTCACTTTTGAAAATGATGGGCCCAAGATGAGGTTCCGAGTTAGCATACCTTCATCATTGTGTCGTAATTCGTATACCCACTCGACTACATAATCGATGATCAATCAGGCTAGTCGGTTGCAAGTTTACTTAGTTCGGAATTGCGACCTCCGATTAAAACGTGGTTTAAAGTTATGATTTTTTGTCAAATTAAGAACAAGCCTGTAGATGATATATGCAAACAAACAAGTAAAATATGGTGGATGGTCACAAAGCAAACAAACATTGAGATAGTCTTGTAAAACTAAAAGAGCAACTCACGCCTTGAACGCCCGTCTTTGTTGTAGGCAATCACTCTGTCTGTTAACAGAGATCCGTCGGCTATGTTGCCCAGGAAAGCGTGTAACCCACGAAGCCTCACTTTTATTTCATTGTCAGACAGGGACATTTTTGGTCTCCTGCAACATAAAAGTCATAATAAATAGTTTTGTTTCTGCTTTTATAGCCTTGCGAGATCACCCTTTTCCAGTGCCAGCAGCAACTTGGAGACCTTTGCAACCTGGTACGTCTGTTGTGGGAGGCGATAGAATTCCCTGTGTATTCGTACGTCGTGACCCATGAAGTCAGCCAAAACATCTAATTCATGATCTTTCAGATTGACCACTTGGGAAATAGTTGCTATTTGCTTCCTCAGCTTGGTTGTGGTGATGAACTCTGGGTGCGCCACACCACAATCAGCCACTTCTTCTCTCAGGCAGTCAGATCCCCTCAGGTGCCCAAGTGAATTGAAGCTCATTCGTGGGAAGAGATATGGATTCTCAGGGTTGATGCCCACTTTTTCCCTTGAGGATGCTAGTAGTTCAAGAGAACGCTTCATTGCAGACGTCGAAAGGACGGGAACAGTCCTCCCCCTTTTCCCAGGAATCTCTATCCTTGTAAGCTCCTTGCAAAGTGCTTGTTCGAGGGGGGAAAAAGCATGTTTTACAAGCTCCTCATCATGCGACGTCTTTGTGTTCTGAGTATAGTCTGTCAGTTTCATTTTGGACACTTCTCCCTGGTAACAAGAAATTACATCAACCACTTCAACTCCGGCTCCCTAATGGTTCGTCGGTGTATTCGGCGGAACTTAGGGCCATCATCTTGGCATTAAAATTAATTTATCAATCCAGACATCAGTCTTTTTTGATTGTATCTGATTCGCTTTCAGCTCTTGAAGCGATATCCACCAGAAAGTTTACTCATCCTTTTTTAGTCGACATTCACGACCTTCACACTAAACTTATTTCTGAAGGCAAGATTATCAATTTTATGTGGGCGCCCAGTCATATGGGCATACACGGCAACGAGGTTGCTGACAAGGCAGCAAAGGATGCTCTAGATTTGACGGTTCCTCGTCTCCCTGAGCAGTCTGTTCCTTTTACTGACTTGCGTAGGAAGACACTTTGTTACAGCTTAAAACTCTGGCAAGACCGTTGGTCTGCCTGCACGGAAAACAAATTGTATAAAACTCTTCCTGACCTGTTAAAGCCACTTCCTTTAGTGGCTTCAAATAGAAAAGAAGAAAGTGTTTTGGCCAGGTTACATACTGGTCACACTTATCTAACTCACGTTCATCTGCTTAAAAGAGAAGAGGCACCATGGTGTCCCGCCTGTGACACCGGTTTTACTGCGAGTCATTTTCTCACCGAGTGTGCTGATCTGTATGATCAACAAGAAAAGTATTTTGGCACCTCGAGCTTGAAAAGTATTTTTACAGAGGTCAGCTCTTCAGCTCTTTTTGGGTTTTTAAAGGAGTCTGGTCTTTATTTTAAGATTTGAATTTTAAAACAACCTAGTTTATTTGACATATAGGGTTTTGCTTTGACTTTTTTGTTGCCTTCGGGTGACGTTACGGATTTTTTGTATTAGAAGTGTTTTAATCTAAAAATGTGCAATGATTAACTTGTGGGGTCCTGATTTGGCCTATTATGGTCCGCTGGACCCGAAAAGCAACAGCTAACTAACTAACTTAGTTTATTACTGGAATAGATACTTCACACCTGAAGTTTAAAACAAGTTTCAAACTCAAAAAATAATTAAAGAAATTGCAAACTAAAATATAAATGGAGCTAATGCAATAAGAAAACCAAAGAAGAAACATTTTGTTGTTGTTGTTGTTGTTGTTGTTGTTGTTGCGGAAAGCATTAATTATGCTATTTCTCTGATTGAAAAAGACCAACAACAAAAAACTAGGGTCAAGTTGGATCAAGATGTAACAAAAGTATTGCAATCACGTCCTCTCAATTCAATTGGTATTATAAAATAGAGCTGTTTACATCTTGATCTTATTTAGACCCCAAATGTTCAGTTACCCTTTGAAACGGGCAAAATTATTCCTTTCCGAAATTGAGGACAGCCCCATCTACTGAGACATGTTGCACAAATATGTTTTATGACATAATAGAGTGAAACAATTTTAATGATGAGAGAATGCTGACAGAGATGTCAAAATCAATATCAACTGTGCCATGGACTGAGAAAACAGTGAATGTCAGGGTTTTTTCATCGATTTTGATATAGTAATACATATTCACTCTAGAAAAAAAAAGAGAATCAGATTGAGTCTTAACAATCCTTTGTTCTTGTTCTTTTTTTTTCTTTTTGACTCACATGCGAAGCAAAAGTGAGTCTATGTACTCACCCGAGTCGTCCGTCCGTCCGGACGTCCGTCCGTCCGGAAAACTTTAACGTTTGATATTTCTTGGACACTATTCAGTCTATCAGTACCAAATTTGGCAAGATGGTGTATGATGACAAGGCCCCAAAAAACATACATAGCATCTTGACCTTGCTTCAAGGTCAAGGTCGCAGGGGCCATAAATGTTGCCTAAAAAACAGCTATTTTTCACATTTTTCCCATTTTCTCTGAAGTTTTTGAGATTGAATACCTCACCTATATATGATATATAGGGCAAAGTAAGCCCCATCTTTTGATACCAGTTTGGTTTACCTTGCTTCAAGGTCAAGGTCACAGGAGCTCTTCAAAGTTGGATTGTATACATATTTTGAAGTGACCTTGACCCTGAACTATGGAAGATAAGTGTTTCAAACTTAAAAATTATGTGGGGCACATGTTATGCTTTCATCATGAGACACATTTGGTCACATATGATCAAGGTCAAGGTCACTTTGACCCTTATAAAATGTGACCAAAATAAGGTAGTGAACCACTAAAAGTGACCATATCTCATGGTAGAAAGAGCCAATAAGCACCATTGTACTTCCTATGTCTTGAATTAACAGCTTTGTGTTGCATGACCTTGGATGACCTTGACCTTGGGTCAAGGTCACATGTATTTTGGTAGGAAAAATGTGTAAAGCATGTGAGTCGTATGGGCTTTGCCCTTCTTTTTTCTTTTCTTTTTTGTGTGCATATTTTCAAACTACAGCTGCCCTAAATGTATACAAAGCCTCGACCAAGGTACTAGAGCAACTGATAAATCAAGCGATTTCTTTTCGGCAGTGACAGATTTTGGGGAATTATTAGGACGTGAAATTCTCTTAACACAAAAATGTGAAAAAGAAAATGTGATTAAAGGGACACAAAAGCGTATGACTTTGTTTATTTCTTTTCTATCTGAAAGTCATTATTCAATTTCCAAATATATCACTTTGAAGTAAGCACAATTCCAAGCAGTCTTTGCTTTTGTGTCTTGAAACGGCACTGTTTTTACTTTTTTGATCACATCATTTTAAAACAAGAAAAGCAAACGCTCAGACGACTCTTATTTGAAATTACTACTTTGACGACGCCCCTGTGACCTTGAATGAAGGTCAAAGTCATTCATATTTTGCATAATTGTAAATATCTTCTTCTTCTTCTTTGTTCCTGAGCTTTTTACTCTCAGGGTCACCTTATGGTGAGAGTTTTGCGAGCCACACCGTTTTTACCCCACCACGTAGGCAGTGCGACGCCGACTTTGGGGGAAGGCGTGCTGGGTATCTTTGTGTTTCCGAGCCCCTAGACTTTTGATGGAAACTCGGGATCTTTAACGTGCGCACTGGTCTTCTGCATGCGCATGCACACGAGGATGGTACGATTCCGTCCTTTTAGAGTCTGCACTGAATGTTGACTCTGGAAATACAACAAAAAATCCCCCGCCGTACCTGGGGTTCAAACCCTCAGCGGCCAGACCGACTGGCTTACAAACCAGACGTGCTAACCACTACGCTACGTCCCTACCATTGTAAATATCAATACAGGGCATATTCCTGCCAAGTTAATGGGGTTTAGGTTCCATAGCTTCCGAGAAAAGCCCAATGTTAAAGTTTGTGGAGGTCGCCGGAAAAGCAGAGTTACTACCCTATTTTTTTGTTGACTATGACAAACAAAGTATGAACGTGATCAGTTTGATGGGATGATCATGAGTAATCCTACAAAGTTTGATGCAATTCTGGTGAATAGTCTTTGAGATACAGAACCTCAGGTTTTTACCTTCAAAGCCCTCCCTGTGATCTTGAAAAAGGTCAAAGGTCATTCATATTCGGTAAAGTTGTAAAGATTAATACAAGGCATATGCCTGCCAAGTTTAAAAGATTTTGATTCCATAGCTTCCAAGTAAAGCCCAACGTTGAAGTTTCTTGAGGTTGGCACAAAAGCAGAGTTACTGCCCTTGTTTTGTTTGATGAATAGTCTCTAAGATACAGAACATCATTGTTTTCTTCGAAGCTGTGCTGTGACCTTGAAAAAGGTCATCCAATCAGGTATCAAACTGTAGAGCTCACTGAGGGTCACCATCACACAAAGTTTGAAACATGTGACTTATATAGTTTTCGAGTAAAGTCCAATGTTAAAGTTCTGACTCAGACGGCCGCACGGCCAGACATACACGCGTCATTACATAGACTCTTTATCATTCTTATGAGCCAAAAATTAGAAATCCCGAGAGATCAAGCACACACACCAAGCGATTTCCCTGCACAGTCATGTCTCTCTACAAATAGTGCAAATCCTGAGAGATCAAGCATACAAATCAAGAGTTTTCCCTGTACAGTCATGTCTCCATACAAAACGTAGAAATCCCGAGAGATCAAGCACACAAATCAAGAGTTTTCCCTGTACAGTCATGTCTCCATACAAAACGTAGAAATCCCGAGAGATCAAGCATACTAATCAAGAGTTTTCCCTGTACAGTCATGTCTCAATACAAAACGTAGAAATCCCGAGAGATCAAGCACACAAATCAAGAGTTTTCCCTGTACAGTCATGTCTCCATACAAAACGTAGAAATCCCGAGAGATCAAGCACACAAATCAAGAGTTTTCCCTGTACAGTCATGTCTCAATACAAAACGTAGAAATCCCGAGAGATCAAGCATACAAATTAAGAGTTTTCCCTGTACAGTCATGTCTCTCTACAAAAAAGAACAAGAGTTCCAGGAGGTGGGGGTTTCATGCAGCTATATGCAGCTGCTTTGCTCACAGAAGATAAACTATGCCTCATTCTACTTGCAACTTCAGCGAGTATTCAAATGTTTGCTTGCTTCTCTCTTCTTGTAATGTTTCCTCAAAATGCACTTGCATCTTTTTCATTTAAAGATATCATTTTTTGTCATTAGTTCTGCAAGATAACTGAATGGCTTTTGTCAAAATCAGTAAACACAGCTGAGAACTAATTCTCAACTGATAAAAAAACTGTGTCTTAGAATGACTAGAACTGAATGATGTTCCTGACAATACTCTGTTAACAAAAAGTGACAACCAAATTGGAAGACTCCAACTCCGAGTAACACCGACACAGCATGAACAACAGTGATCTCAATGACTAGTCCTTGCACTTGTTCTTTTTACATTTAGTCAAGTTATGACTAAATGTTTTAACATCGAGGGGGGAATCGAGACGAGGGTCGTGGTGTATGTGCGTGTGTGTGTCTGTGTGTGTGTGTGTGTGTGTAGAGCGATTCAGACTAAACTACTGGACCGATCTTTATGAAATTTGACATGAGAGTTCCTGGGTATGAAATCCCCGAACGTTTTTTTTCATTTTTTTGATAAATGTCTTTGATGACGTCATATCCGGCTTTTCGTGAAAGTTGAGGCGGCACTGTCACGCTCTCATTTTTCAACCAAATTGATTGAAATTTTGGTCAAGCAATCTTCGACGAAGCCCGGACTTCGGTATTGCATTTCAGCTTGGTGGCTTAAAAATTAATTAATGACTTTGGTCATTAAAAATCTGAAAATTGTAAAAAAAAATAAAAATTTATAAAACGATCCAAATTTACGTTCATCTTATTCTCCATCATTTTCTGATTCCAAAAACATATAAATATGTTATATTTGGATTAAAAACAAGCTCTGAAAATTAAATATATAAAAATTATTATCAAAATTAAATTGTCGAAATCAATTTAAAAACACTTTCATCTTATTCCTTGTCGGTTCCTGATTCCAAAAACATATAGATATGATATGTTTGGATTAAAAACACGCTCAGAAAGTTAAAACAAAGAGAGGTACAGAAAAGCGTGCTATCCTTCTTAGCGCAACTACTACCCCGCTCTTCTTGTCAATTTCACTGCCTTTGCCATGAGCGGTGGACTGACGATGCTACGAGTATACGGTCTTGCTGAAAAATGGCATTGCGTTCAGTTTCATTCTGTGAGTTCGACAACTACTTGACTAAATGTTGTATTTTCGCCTTACGCGACTTGTTGATTCTGTTTCGGACAAAATCTTTCACGTTTCGCCACGTCCTGTTCTTGAGAGCCTGATCCTTGAGACACTTGACAATTACCTCTTTGCCAGGCAGATGACCCAGGAGAATGTACCTGTCCAGGTGTCTGAGCACAGCGCTGACTTCCTCATCAGACCAGGCTTTCCTTGCTACACAGAGAAAAATGCTACAATGCTTGACAATTTCCTCAGATTAAACACAGACAACACCACAACAGACAGCAAACAATTACAAAAGCACTACCTTCACAACTTATGTCATGGCACTGGGGAATAGAACTGTCCAAAACAAACTTTCAGAAAAAGCACATTCCTCCAACAACAACGTAAAATGCATACATGTACAATGCACAAGAAGAGAAAGTTTTCCAGTCATGTCATTTTTTTCAAAACTGCCACTCACACACTTACCAAATTAAAACAGGCAGTACGTGCTCAAATATCGAGATACAGGAATAAAATTGATATCAAATGAAGGAGAATTGTCTCCTCTTTCTAAAAACACATACATCTTAGAATTGACAAAAATCGAATTAACCACCCGTTTGTGAGAACAAGTCACATTTGATGCAAAAAACAATCCTACAACGTTTGAAGCAAATCCGATGAACTTTGTCAGAGATATAAAATGTCCATGTTTTCCTTCGAGGCTCAGCCCTGTGACCTTGAAAAAAGTCAAAGGTTACCAAAACAGATGTTAAAGCGTAGAGGTCATTGGCGGTCACGATTAAACAAAATTTGATCCCGATCGCCTTTATACTTTCCCAGAAAAGTCCAACGTTAAGGTGGTGTCTCCAGCCGGCCAGAAAGACTAACAGTAACACTGGCCGATTACATAGTCACTTTTACTCAAGTGACTCATAAATTATCTTTCTGAAATTTACAGCTGTAATTGTTTTAGTTTGTTTAACTGTTCAATACATTTATAAGCAAGCTGTTGTTTTAAACTTTGACTACTAGTATTTTCTGCTTCTCTCTCTCTCTCTCTCTCTCTCTCTCTCTCTCTCTCTCTCTCTCTCTCTCTCTCTCTCTCTCTCTCTCTCTCTCTCTCTCTCTCTCTCTCTCTCTCTGATTTTTTCTCCATTGCTCAAGATCGAAAGTCAATGCCCCCATTTGAAATTCGTTTACGTTTTTATACCCCCAAATGATTTTTCTTTGTGTTTTTATACCCCCAAGCAAGCAAACATAACGTGATTTTTTAATTTATTACGTGAAATACCCTCAATTGTACGTGATGGGAAACACTGTAAAACAATATGCAATAAGCTTAAATCTTCTTTACAATTCAGCCAAACTATATAGAAAAACTGGAGAACTCATAGGGTGGGAACAGCAAAACATTTTTTTCTGTGGCTAAAAGTATACCTTCACTAAAGTTGAACATACCAAAGCAAAGAATATAGTTTATCTATAAATTTGAATGTTTTCAGCAATTTCTATGGTCATAGTTTGTATAAAACAGCCCGAAAATCTTGAAAATTGGCCTTAAAATGGTGCCCCAAAATGGCCACCAAGCATATACCACACAACTTTTCTGTTTATGGTCTGTTTTAATCATTTCATTTTTTCCATTTCACTGAGTTTGATGCTTTGTATGTTGAATTAACAGTATCAACGTTTTTTTGTGTGTAAACAAATGTGAGATCTGTAAAATATCAATCCGAAATCAGCGTTTCAGATGCTTTCTTTCTTTCTTTATTTGGTGTTTAACGTCGTTTTCAACCACGAAGGTTATATCGCGACGAGTTTCAGATGCTTCAAAGCGTGTCCCTTTTTCGAAGTTACTTTGTCTTTTCTAGACAACCGAAACATCAACAGAACCAATAAACAGTGCACACTGCATCAAAGTGCTGCATAAATGGCACACAATAAATGCATTTTCAGAATAAAAACTAAAACATGGGGGCTTTGTCACAATCTCAAAACTTCGGGGTCCCAAATGAAGCATCAGCAACGCTATTTACAAAGTCGCCTGAATTTCGAAAAACGAGTTTCTTGCGAGCATCTGTCTTTCTCAGGGCATTCGTAATGAACATTGACGTAAAATAATGACATATTGACCGAAATTTTTTGCGTAATTCCGGAACAGTGCACTCAAATAGGTGACGTGTCCCCCAGTTTTGTGCATTGTTTTGTGCGTTGCATCCGCAACGGGTCCCGCGTAGCAACAGGAACGAATTATAAGGTTTACCTTCGATTGCCAGCGCAGAGCAAGTCTTAGATAGCAATCCATGTCTAATACTGAAAACTGTTTTGATGTTGTTTTTTCTTCTTCCAATTTTTATTGTGGAAAGCCAGAATTTGACAAATACAATTCAGATCCTACATGGGACAGTGCTCCCCCTGATGCGGTCAATTGTCACATGAAACGTCTGAATCATGTGATTTGGTTCTTCTGTGTAATCAACAGCAGATCACAGTTTAATTCTTTGATGATTTACAAGCACAGTTACTGTGCGTTTGAAACACCTGTTTTTGATAAAAAAAATCTTTTTTTTCTGCAATTCCAAGTAACTTCAGGAGGATTTGTGTCCCCACGTAACACTGCAACTCAAACATGTTTTCAGGTCATTTCACAACTTTAATGCATTCACTCATTTCTGCATCAAGCACCACAAAGATGACAGGCAAACATCTGTTTAAAGCAGCAGATGCCAAATTCATGCTCCCCTTTCTTTTGTCATTTATTGAACTGATTGGTTCCAGTGTTGCGGACGCTTCGGTGTCCCGTCATCATGTTTGTCCCTGAGATCAAAAGTTTACAGGTATCAATCAACTTTTTACTTTTTCTAGTCTGTTGATTATGTTATTTGATATACCAAATGAAATCTTTGTTCAATTTTTTATTCTTTCACAGATGTGACTTTTTGTGTCCTGGTGAGGCATCCGCAACACCATGAGGGTACCCCCCCATAACAGTCATTTTTGATTAAACCATTCCGTCAATTCATTTTTTCTTTTCAAATATGTATAGTACAATGAATGAGGTTTGCAATGTAATTATGAGTGATGCTCTAACTCAAATTTGAAAAAAAACACCCCAATTCCCCTTTTTGGAGACCAGTACTGGAGAACAACTCATATACACAAAGATTTACACCAAAAAGAAACAAAAATATGCGATATTTTGGAAATTGTAGCCTTGGATTTGCCGAAACAATACTTGTTGTTTTTAAATCTCACCAAAGATTAAAAAAATCTCCATAACGGCATAAGTCAAGTACTGACATTTTTTTGAAAGAACTTCTGATGTGATATTCAACTTGTAAGCAAAAAAGCTAAAAAATAAAATGTTACATTTCGCCAGAAAATTTTGCAACATCCGCCAATCGTTCTAAATCGAGTGACTATTGAACAGCCTTTAAATCATGTCTTTTCTGTTAAACTTTTTACCAGTGAATTCACAACATTTACAGCAATGCAACACACACACTTGATTTCATGTACTAGTGCCGCAAGTTTCGGACTTGTTTCGCATTTCCAGACATGTCTGGGAAAAATTGCACCAAGTCAAAATGGTGTGCTGAGGTATTCCAGTATATTATAAAAGTAGTTAGAAACACCGCTATTCACAGTTATTAAGATAACAAAGGACAAAAAATGTCTGTTCATCCAAGCGAGTGATTAAAAAGAAGCAATTTACCTTTAGTGGAAGGAACACAGCTTTCTTGAGGTTGGCTTGATCCTAAAATGCAAAAAAAGAAAAAAATAATAAATATAAAAAAAATAATAATGAGAAAATTACTAAAAATATTCAACATAGCCCCAGCATACTCAGTGAAAATCAGGTCAGATTACATCTGCAAGAGCTGGTGGCAATGCTGTTCCAAGAATCAAGTAAACACCATCAGAATCCAAGACTCTTAACACATACATGCATGCTTGAGTACACTGGAAACTTGCATTCTCCCAGTAAGGTAATATATTGTACTACGTTGCAAGCCCCTGGAGCAAATTTTTGATTAGTGCTTTTGTGAACAAGAAACACCAAATAAAGAAAGAAAGAAACAGCCATGAGCAAATCCTGACAACAGCAGTGAATAACTGTAGAATCCTCCCCAAAATCAAGTTCACAGGCACACTTTTCGTGACAGTAGTTCGTTGTTAAAAAAGCATCACACAACAGGAACAGATTCAATAATCAAGCATAAATCCTCAGGCATGAGTGATTATGAAAGTAAAGAAGTGTGTGTGTGTGGGGGGGGGGGGGGGGTAACTGTAAGCAAACAACACAGCAGCAAGTAACCTTAACATTCTGACAGTCTATGAAAGCCAATATTGAGGCTGTATGCTAGAGTACACTTGTGACATAAGTTAAGCAAGCCGAAAGTGTTACAACACAGTCAAAAGAAATAAAGTTGGAGATAAAACAAAAAAGTCAATCAAATGGTCAATCGTATTCTGATATGGTTAACCTTAACACTTTCGCGACGGGAGGTGACTAAAGTAGTAACAGCGCTGACACGCCCACGGACGGGAAGTGACTATTTTAGTAACAGACATACAAGGTACACGACTCGTGATTGCTTCCCGGTTTTTGAAGCTTGCAATAAATTGAGTTGTTTCCCTTGATACACGTGACTTGCTCTCCGCCATGTGCAAATTAGAGAAGATTTGAGTGGTTTTTTCGAACAAAAAAAATGAATCGAAGGCGAGCCTTGTCACGGGAGGAGATTCTCCGGATGTTGGATCTTGAGGATCCTGTAGATCATGATTCCGACGTGTTGTTTTCGCCTCAAGAAAGCGATAATAGCAGTGATATTGAGGAAGAAACAGTCCTGTTGTTGCTAGTATGGAAAAATGATGGTCCATGATCCACTGCTTTTTACAGTTAGTCAAATTTTGACTCAAATGTTTTAACATAGACGGGGGAATCGAGACGAGGGTCGTGGTGTATGTGTGTGTGTACTACTGGACCGATCTTTATGAAATTTTTCATGAGAGTTCCTGGGTATGATATCCCCAGACATTTTTTTTCATTTTTTCGATAAATGTCTTTGATGACTTCATATCCGGCTTTTTGTAAAAGTTGAGGCGGCACTGTCACACCCTCATTTTTCAATAAAATTGATTGAAATTTTGGCCAAGCAATCTTCGACGAAGGCCGGACTTTGGTATTGCGTTTCAGCTTGGAGGCTTAAAATTTAATTAATGACTTTGGTCATTAAAAATCAGAAAATTGTAATTCAAATTATTTTTTTATAAAACGATCCAAAATTACGTTTATCGTATTCTTTATAATTTTCTGATTCCAAAAACATATAAATATGTTATATTTGGATTAAAAACAACCTGAAAATTAAAAATATAAAATTTATGATTAAAATAAATGTCCGAAATCGATTTAAAAACAATTTCATCTTATTCCTTGTCTGTTCCTGATTCCAAAAACATATAGATATGATATTTTTGGATTAAAAACACGTTCAGAGAGTTAAAAAGAATAGAGATATAGAAAAGCGTGCTATCCTCCTCAGCTCAACCGTTACCGCGCTTTTCTGGATTATTAATTTCACTGCCTTTGCCACGAGCGGTGGACAGACGATGCTACGAGTGTACGGTCTTGCGGAAAAAATGCAATGCGTTCAGTTTCATTCTGTGAGTTCGACTGAGCTTGACTAAATGTTGTATTTTCGCCTTACGCGACTTGTTTCTCTTCAGACAACCACTGTCGATGCTACCGCCCTGATATGGCCCTTCGTGGTCGGCTAGGCGTTAAGCAAACAAACAAACAAACTGTCGATGCTTCGTCTTTTTTCTGGCCACAGTCCCTGAAAAACAAGGAGCAAATGGTCATTGGACCTACCTTCACACTAAAAAAGTTATGTATAACTATAAAGTTTTGCATTTTTTTAAGCTTAAATTTTACCCCAATGTCACCTTGAAATTTGACATGGTACAACCAGACAAGTGTCATTTCCGACAGACACCAAACCATAAGTATTTGAAGTTTCAAGCCTCTAGGTAAAAACTGTTGAAGAAATTATCAATTTTACATTTTGAAGTAAATCCCGCTGTGAATTTGAAGTCTGATATGAAAAGGTCAGCCTGATTTCCATCATATTTTGTGGTTATCATCAGTCCCCAGCAGAGTGTAATGTTTTAGAACTGTAGCTTCATTAAATGCACACTCCTTCCCGTGTGATTATATGGGGTCAAAGTCTCACTTATGTTCATGCTTTTACATTGGAAAAAGACCATCCCTCAACTTAGTCACATTCCAAACATCAACACCCCGACAGCTTGCTGTATGGAACTGGACTTTTTGATGAATTCATTTGTTGCTGTCACTTTGCAACCTTCATTTCTCAAAACTTCCTTCAGTGCATAGAGAGCACCTGGGCTGTTCATGTTTGGCATGCAACCATGTTGGGGGATGGTCTTATCCCTTGAAAAAGCAGGAACACATCCGAGGTCCAACACACGTTTCTTACATTCAAACACAGGATATACATATTTCTGAAGACTTTCTGTTTCACAACACATTCGCAAAACCTCTCTGATGACCACATGTGTAACTTTCTGCTCACCAACCACACTCTGTTCACCCCATGTATTAACATTTCTTTCTGACCGGCACGGTTAGCCTAGTGGTAAGGCGTCCGCCCCGTGATCGGGAGGTCGTGGGTTCGAACCCCGGCCAGGTCATACCTAAGACTTTAAAATTGGCAATCTAGTGGCTGCTCCGCCTGGCGTCTGGCATTATGGGGTTAGTGCTAGGACTGGTTGGTCCGGTGTCAGAATAATGTGACTGGGTGAGACATGAAGCCTGTGCTGCGACTTCTGTCTTGTGTGTGGCGCACGTTATATGTCAAAGCAGCACCGCCCTGATATGGCCCTTCGTGGTCGGCTTCGCGTTAAGCAAACAAACAAACAAAACAAAATAACATTTCTGGTGACAACACACAAGTGTTTACATTCAAACACAAGACATTTATACATACGTAACGTCTGGATGACCTCTCAAACATTCTGCATTCAACCACAAGACAGCAATGTACACTGAGTTTTAAAACCTACACAGGTCCATACCTTTATGAGAAGCATGTTGATTATCAGAATCCCCATCATGTGCACACCTTGCAGCACAAGCACCAGATCCTGAACAAAGAATACAAAGAAATAAAATTAGTTTTGTCACTGTGTCTGTTTCCCCCCCCCCCCCCCCCCCCACCTGTCCAATGCAGTTAGGTGGCAGCTAGTCTTCGGTTGGTAACTGTCTGTTGTGCCTCCCCCCACCCCCCCCCCCCCCCCAATAATTATACAATGCAGTCAGGTTGCAGTCTGTTGTTGGTCACTGTGTTTGTTGTGCCCTCACCTCCGTCTGTCCAATGCAATCGGATGGCAGTCTGCTATTGGTCACTGTGCCAGTTAGTATTTGAAGTTTAAAGCCTCTAGGTAAAAAATTATCAATTTTACATTTTGAAGTAGATCTTGTTGTGAATTTGAAGTTTGATATAAAAAGGTCAGCCATTACGATCATATTTTGTGGTTATCATCAGTCCCTAGCAGAGTGTAATGTTTTAGAACTGTAGCTTCATCAAAGGCACACTCCTTCCCGTGGTCCCGCAGTGGGGCACTACGGTTATGAAATTAAAGGCCCCTCCTGTTTTTGGAACCGCAGGAGCTTTCTAGTTTGCTGTTAGGTAGATTTTTGGTTCCTCTTTCCTGTCATGCTCTCTTTTTCTTCATGAATTCTTTTCCTTTTTCTGCCTTCTTGCTCATTCACCTGTATTTTTTCCAAAAATCTCTTCTCTTGCCGCTTGTCTCGCGATTCATGTATAGTTTAATCTGTTAGTGTTCTGATGTAAGTCCAGCAGTAGATAGGTTAAGCCTATTTTAACACACTGGAAACTGGTAATCTTCCAGTAGGTATTAATTTAGTTTTACTAAAGCCTGCTGTGACACAAGTAATGGGTTAGTGCATTTGTAAACAGGAATCGCTTGACAAGTGGCCCCCTTCATCCCCCCCTTCCTCGTCCTGATATGGCTCTGCGTAGTCGGCTGGACGTTAAACAACAAATAAACAAACAAATCCTTCCCGTGGCCTAGTGGTAAGGCGTCCGCCCCGTGATCGGGAGGTCGTGGGTTTGAACCCCGGCCGGGTCATACCTAAGACTTTAAAATTGGCAATCTAGTGGCTGTTCCGCCTAGCGTCTGGCATTATGGGGTTAGTGCTAGGACTGGTTGGTCCGGTGTCAGAATAATGTGACTGGGTGAGACATGAAGCCTGTGCTGCGACTTCTGTCTTGTGTGTGGCGCACGTTAAATGTCAAAGCAGCACCGCCCGGATATGGCCCTTCGTGGTCGGCTGGGCGTCAAGAAAACAAATAAACAAACAAAAGTACACACAGAAATGTTTTTTTGGAATACCTGTACCCATTATGTTCAAGCCAGGTGTAAGCTGTGGATACTCTGTGTTGCAGGTTGAATATGCATCGGAGTTGTCCACGTGATCATCTGAAACAGATTTGTTCATTGTAAAACTTATATGGCCAAGGGTCAGAATTGGTGTTGAAAAGTGTGACATTAAGTTTGTTGCTGAAAAAATTTTATATTTATATGGTTCTAAAAATTTTGCTGAAAAGTTATGAACTACAAGGCATGTACGGCAAAGCCAATGTCTATCGAAGAGGAAACATGTCAACATTAATATTTATTTCAAATTATTGCTTCAAACAAGCAATTTTCGATCCTTCATTAAATCCTTCCATCAGCAATGCTTGAAAAATAGCTGTTCATAACTCTACACTAAATCGACCTGGAACATTGTGTTTTACATCCTTGTAAAGGTGTGAATTCAAGAAATCACCCATGGCAAGAGGCTGAATGAGCCCACGCAACACATTGCTCAAACACAGCTAGTCCTAAAACAATGCATCGGGACAAAATCCGTGAAAAACAAGGAACAATATCTTAGCCATGCAGTTCATAACACTTTCTTAATAATAACACCCAGAAATGTATCTTTTGTTTCGCCGTCTTCATCCCCCATATTACCCCCCGCGGGTTAGGGGGAAGAATTTACTCGATGCTCCCCAGCATGTCGTAAGAGGCGACTAATGGATTCTGTTTCTCCTTTTACCCTTGTTAAGTGTTTCTTGTATAGAATATAGTCAATTTTTTTAAAGATTTTAGTCAAGCAGTATGTAAGAAATGTTAAAGGCATAGAAAGCTGATGACTATTCACGCTAATTGCTTTACCCACAGCTGGAGACATGCTAAATTAAGTTCCCTGCAAGATATTGTGGTCTAGGACCCCTTAAATGTTGAGATATTTGAATTTTTATTTTGATCTAGATCGTCCTATTTATAGATTTGCCAACAGAGGAAACGTTGACGCAAGGGAAATAACTCCGCGTCTTTGTTGACATCCTCACTTTTTCAGAGGCTAGAACAAGCTGTAATGCATGTATATGGTCCGCGCATTGCGACATATCGTCATTATATGGCCTTATGATGCATTTGACATCGATTGTGGGCAAACTACACATCGTAAACACGGGAGCGAGTTAGTAAGCCTTTAAGTCCTTTGTACTGGAAACTTGCATTCTCCCAGTAAGGTAATATATTGTACTACGTTGCAAGCCCCTGGAGCAAATTTTTGATTAGTGCTTTTGTGAACCAGAAACAATTGACAAGTGGCTCTATCCCATCTCCCCCTTTTCCCCGTCGCAATATAACCTTCGTGGTTGAAAACGACGTTAAACACCAAATAAACAAAAACAAACCCCGATGTGGACAATTACTCGTTGAACTTGTTTGGACTGTGGGATGTTGACCAACCAGGGTGTCAAATCGTCAACACAGAGACCCGACACACTGAAATTTTGCGATACTCTCTCCGGAAACATGAGTTCTGGTCTCATCACCGAGTCCCCGAGCAGCACACGAGTGGTTGAAGGAGCCACTCGGAACTCGGCCAGCTGTTGTCGCGGAGTTAGGTTTTCAGTAGATAAGACTTTTTGTAACGGTCGAGCCCAAACACTTAACTCAGTTGATAGAGTGAGACTCGACTTTAGCAGTGTCTGGGCCAGTCTGTTGCTGAGCGGAACTTTCAGGAAGAGTTGCATTTGCTTCAGATTGGTCGCCCAGCACGGCAAATCTGTTAAACAGTGCGACATCTACGTTGACTGCACGGGCGCCTATGCTTTCTTCTTGCAATAAGACATCTGTGTCTGTCTGAGATTCCACTGTGGCAGTTTGTTTCCTGATTGTAGCACACTCTTTCTGCAGCGTTTGGTTCTGTTTCTTAATGTCACCAAGCTGCGACTTCAGTGAGTGATTTTTCTTGTTTAGCTCAGTCATCTCCTTTTTCAGATTTACCAGAGTGTCGTTGAATGTATCAGATTTCGTTTTAATGTGGAGTTTCAATTCACTTTTTATTTGCGCCTTCGCTGTCTCAATAAGATCTATGAACTCATCACGAAGTTCAGGATGGTTCAAGAGCAGAGACAATGAGTGTTGAGCGTTCGTTTGGTCCGACAAGACTTCCTGCGTCTCACTGACACGGTCAGCCGATGGGGTCAACTCGGGGTCAGTCCGGATTGAGGGCGACGGCGTGGTGGCGCACATCTTATCTGGCGAGGCTGGTCCTTGAGGCGACGGAGTGTTTGTTTTGTTGTCCCGCTCAGTGGAAGTTGGCGATATTGAGGGGGGGATATCTCCAGTTACGTCAGGAGAGGCTAGAGGCGGGGATGACGGAGGAGACTGGGGATTGGTGGAACCATGTAGATCCCTATGGTAGAGGCGGCTGAATCGAGACTCCTTGCTCGCAACTGTCTGCACGCCCTGGTTGGTTGCTCCCTTGTCACCGACCGATGTCTGCGGGAAGTGGGCGTGTCTGCAATGTCACGCAACACAAGCCCCCCGCTGCTGGACCGCTTGACGGGTGGCAAGGAGAGGATGGCCAGTCGTGTGTTGAGCGTTGTGGCGAGTTCAGGATGCTTGATGATGGAATTGATGCAGTCCACCAAGTTCCTGAACTCCGAGTCGCGCCAGTAATGTTACGGCCACAGACACATCTCAGCGTAGCGTGGTCCCAGTGAAAATCACAATGAAGAACAAAGAGTCACAAACCTGCTGTGCTTATATTTTCACAATAAGAGCACAATACACCCCCCCCGCGGGTTATGGGGGAGTCCCATATTGGTTGGGACGAGAAAGAATTTACCCGATGCTCCCTAGCATGTCGTAAGAGGCGACTAACGGATTCTGTTTCTCCTTTTACCCTTGTTAAGTGTTTCTTGTATAGAATATAGTCAATTTTTGTAAAGATTTTAGTCAAGCAGTATGTAAGAAATGTTAAGTCCTTTGTACTGGAAACTTGCATTCTCCCAGTAAGGTAATATATGGTCAAAGGCATGAAATGGAGTCTAAGAATGTGACATCCCCATAAAATCTTTCGGCCCAAAAAGAAACCATGCAAATAAATGTTAGACAAAACCATTTACACCACTGAGCCGCTAAACACATTGTAAGTCCAAAACAAAGTTTATTTTGCACCAAATAAAGTTTAAAAAATCACAATATGTACATAACTGTCACACTGTCACAAACTAAATGCGAAGTCATGAAGCACAGTATGACAGAAAGATTTATTTTTGTGTGTGTAAAAGCCAACACAATGCCAAAAGAACTCATAACAGCAGTTGAAGCATAATTAAAAAAATAAATACACCTGACTAGAGTGTTATGTACATAACCGTCACATCATCCAAGAAAAAAATGCAAAAGAGAATAGATGCTGACAAAAACATATACCAGAGGTACACATCTTACAGCCACAATAATGAGAGCAAAATTAGGAAAGGTAAAAGGAATTACAACCAAAATCTTTGCATTTTAATAATACGGCCTAAAGAAATGTGAATAAAAAATTAAAAAAACACATAAAAACTGAACCCAATATCAAATACTGTTAAAACTGTGTTAAACTTAAAGGTTTAAGTGAGAAAAAAAGAGCGCCTTGCTGTGGGGACTTAAACATTAGAAAAAAACAACGGCACTCTAATCTTGTACATAACAGTGACACCGTGACACATTCAAAATATTTACACTAAAACAAGAAGACTTGGCAACATCAGACAAAATAATGTATGAACAGCTTTAAACAACTGATAAGCACATTCGATAAGTCAAAGTAATGGATTCAGCCACCAATAATCCGCAATACTACATAAGAAACATGTATGTACATAACATCACACGAAGTCAGTGGTTGAAAAAGCCCATTCTAGCACAATACAGTCACCCATTCACTGCAATCAACACAGATATAAGAAAGATGTGCAACAGGGAGACACATTACTATGGTAAATCAGAAAAATGGAAGAAAACACAGGTAACACATCAAGAAGGTAGCAAAAAGGAGAAAAAATATGTTTTGTACATAACTACACAACGTGACGTCTACGACTTTGACCCACACATTTTCCATAAACACAATCCAGGAAGGCAGAAATTAAAACACAATAGAAATCTTACTGGCACAAGTTTAAAAAAAAAATCAGAAAACTTCGAATAGTCATTTGGCAAGTGAAAATCAAATAAAAATAATGTATGTTCATAACATCACAGCAGAGTATGAAGCACTGAGCATTCTTAACCTTCGCGGGTGGTTGTGGGTCAGTGTGGACTTAACAGCATCAGACAAAATTATGTTTAAACTAGTAAACAACTGATAAGCACCTTGAGTAGTCAAAGTAATGGATTCAGCCACCATAAACCTACAGTGAGCTGGCGGAATTGCTTTAACTGCCAAAAAGCGACAGCCAAATGGGAAGCAAATGGCTGAAGCTCTTCCGAAAGTTCAGCCAGGTCAGCAAGAGTCACCTGAAAATATGATCAATGTGAATCAGTGACATGGTTAAAGTAAACATTTATAAAGAATACATAGCAATACATGTTGATGTATAAAGAATACATATCTATCAAATAAATCCCAGTTACAGGTTGCTGAACACTAGGACAAACAAAAAGAAAAGCTAACCATTGTGATGTTACCGATGCGCTGCCCTGCCCTGATGAGGTGGTGTAGGGTTGCCTTTTCAGCCAGGAAACAGTCTTGTCCGTAGGCAGCTCATCAGTCAGCGACTCCGTGAGGACTTGCACTCCACAGATAGGACACTCCCTATCCACGCAGGTCAATCTTGTGATTTTATCTGTGTGGCAGCACAGCGTGGTGTCACACAGCTCTGTATGGGTGGCTGGGAGTGCAGGTAGAAAAGAACGCAAAACCTCAATCTTTTGGGCGATGTTTGCACACATTTTACAAAAGCAACTTGTTCTTTTGAGTTTGTCCAGTGTCATGATATTTTGAGGTCTGATTTTTTTTAACACGGAGAGACTGATTTTTTTGTTTGTTTCCGCCAAAAAAGCCTGGTGCACATTTGCCACTGAGGAGGTCAGACAGGCCCTAGTAGTAGGTACAGGCAGGTCAAAAATTTTAATTTTTTGATATGAGTTAAAATTATGTAATTATGAAAGAGGACAAAAATACAAACACAACCAAAAAACACCATTTATGTCTATCTTTACTAGAACCAGAGATACAGACCTTTAAATACGGTACGAATTCAGACATTTTGGCCGTTTTTGTCAAATTTCACAAGCTGATTTTGAGAAGCTGTAAGATGCCACCATTTCCATAAAACATGTTCAAATTAACACAATTTGTTTCTTTGTATATGGACATTAACCCTATTTTTTTTCAGGCCATGAAACCTAAAAACTTGACCGCAGGCATGACCTAAAAGTAGCAATTTATGCAAATTTCGGCTGCGGCCGTAAGAGATTATGTGTGTAAACTTCAAATAGCTGTGAAACGTACAAATATTGACCAATTTTCAAAATTCAAAGTGTTCTGTGGGTGTCTTTTGGAGACCTTTCAAATGACATGCAACATCACAACATTCTTATACATACACAAATAAAAGCCCACCACCCCCCCGCCTTTAATTGTGTCACAAGACCATTTACCCACTTTCTGAACTTGGCAGCTGTTCCTGGGGGCAGAGCTGTAGAGACGCCAGTCAATGTGCAGAACCACTGAAGAAATGTTTCATTTGACAAATTATGCTTTTGCTGCACCCGTCCAAGCTCAATCAACAATCCGTTCGAGGGCATGGATTCCCTAACGTCAAATGTGGAATCAAACAAGGAAGCTGTTGTGAAGCCTGCTGCTGTAAGACGTTCTCCAATTCCATCAAGATCTACTTTCTTACACAAAAACGTGTCAAGTGTTTGCAGTGTCTGTTTGTTAACTTCTCTCACAGCCTTTTCTGTCAACATGCGTAATCTGTCTTTGGGGACATCAATCTTTCCAACCTTTTGAATGAATGCCTCAACATCTGGCCATGACTTGCCACCCTCCTTTTTCAGCAGAAAAACTTGCAACAACAGTTTGCAGTCCAGCGACTGTGATACTTCTTTCCGCCTGCCCCGTCCTGTTGCCAGAAATGAGTGCCAGAGCTCTTGAAACTCGGGTGAAGCATCTGTGGAAAATAAAGTATGTTAATTGAACAATCTTCCCAAACATGTTTTGGGGGAAGGGAGAGGTGCCTAAAAGAACTGGACAATACTGACTAAGAATAAGATTTATATTGAACCTTTAAAGGTCTTTCTGCTTATTTTGTTAATCTTTGCATTACTTTATAGCAGTTTGGAAGATTATATGGGCCTTTCTCTGTGCTGTATACATTTATAAAAACACTACAAACACAAAAAAATCATTATTTGGGGGTAAGAAGAGAAAATAAGGATGTCAACTCAACTTTTACTGATTTGCATTCAATGCAATAACATTTTCACAGGTCGGTATCGGGAGTTTTCTACATCGCTGTACTGTTTACCTCCTGGATTACCTCCCTTGCCAGTGCCTGGGAAATTTGTTTATGAAACTTTGACGACGCATATCTTATTAAGAGTTGAACATCGAAGGCTACAATTAAATCAGCAGTTATCTGAGCTACTTGTTGACAAGTCTGATATTGTATGGTCATTGTATTTAGTGACTGAAATACGTAGTGAACTTTTTCATCGGGCATGTCACTGTGAGGTTTCCAAGTTCTCAACAGATCATAGGCAAGAGTGCCTCGGCGCCGTGATCGTGGAAAATACACAATATCCAGTGCAACTATTGCTGTCACAGTTTACATATAACCTTCTTACAACATTTACAGCAAAAATACATCGAAGAATGTTTGATTACTTACCAAAATCGCGTGCAATCCGACTCAAAATGTCCCCGGCCGATTCATTCATGGCCGCAGCCATTTTGACACAGGCTGAGAGAAACAACCAATGGCTGTGCTCGTTTCAGACAAAAGCGTCGAGTCCCTATTGACGTCACAAGAAAATCGTGTAGACCATCAGAAAGAGCGAAAATCAAAGTTTTCAAAAAGTATAGGCTTTGTATGGTTATTTGTGCGGTTTTTGGTCGAAAATGACTCCTGAAATTATGTTTTTACAACTTGGACTCATTATTTTTTTCAAACACAGGCAAACTTGGTATCAGTTTGAAGAGAATTATCTGCGCTCTCTTTCTGTGCTATTTTTAGCTGTGTACACCGACTGGGGAGACGTAGCCAGCGCAGGGAACACACAGTGTGTTTTTCGTATCCCCCGGCAAGTGACGCTCACGGCGAGAAATAACCCCCCAGAGCGTTTTTTTTTTAAATGTCAAAAATCACTCATTCAACACACAGCAAAGAGAAACACATCTTTGAAAAGGGTAAAACTTCATCTTTATTGTGGTACAAATGATGTAGTAGTGCATGCACACATGGTGTCATAACATTCGTGGGAGTGCAACTGAAAATCAGCTGCTGAATCCTTTGTCTCACAGATTTATAAATAGCTTGCCCGTACCTACTAGTAGGAACTAAATCCTTCTTTACCAGTTTCCTGTCTGGCAAAATCACGCTGCTCTCAGGCCTTGAGTAGAAGTTTTCCACCTCCTTGCATAGTTCCGCAGACAAGGCCCCACCATGCCTGCTAGCACGAAGCAGCTGCTCCTCCTCAGGAAGCAGGGTTGAGGCCGCAGCAACAAAATGCCACCTGACCAAGCTGGTGGCTGAGCGATTGAACCGACTCGGTTGAATCCTCAACCAAAATGGAGAGCAATTTCTTCTTCTCTGCCACATCCTTCTTCTTGTTTTTAGTCTTAAGTCCCTTCATATGTTTCACAATTCTCTCTGCAAACGCTGGCATTTTGAAGGCTGGCATCTGTACACACTGCAGGGCCTTGCACTTTTGTGGGCTTTTTATTGCCTGCCCCAGCTGGTAGGCCTTGACTTCAGCATACTTGACTGGATCCCAGGGGTCATGGCGACTTGCTCTGGATGCTGCTTGGCGTCTTGGCCTCACCTGATTTGAAAGGAGACCCTCCAAACATTGACACCGCAGGAGGAGTTGCATTATCAAGAACTTGTGGCGAATCTTCAGCAACTGGCTTGGGGGACTGCTTCTGTTTGTTATATCGCTCCATGCGCCTAGACAAAAATGAAAAATTGTTACGCCTGGATAAGCAAAGCAGACAAACTAATGGCAGCAAGCGGCACACCTGAAAGTATATTATAAACTTACATCTGAACTGCGTGGAGGTGTGTAACGAGTCACCATAACAAAGCTGAATAGGCCATTGTGTAATGTGCCCGAGATTCCAACTGTCAACGCATTGGTTGGTACATTTCTTCAAACAAGTCATTTATTCAATTCAATGCAACTAAAGCAGAAGAACAAAGATAAGGATCAAACACAGCAACAAGCAAACATTAAGAAGTCTAGCCCTGCATAACTAAAGTGCACGTAGAATTTGATGGAACAGGCAAAATAAAGCTACTTTTACTTACTGTGTTCAGGAACAACTTCTGCCACTGACTCCTCATCCCTGCTTGGCTCATCCAAGCTTTCTAAAGGCTGAGGTTGGCTGTGCATGCTTTGGGTTGGTGTCTTCGCCGTTGATGAGTGTTCCTTGAGTATATAAAAAGAAGAAAAAGTGTTGAACAAGATTTTAACAACTATTGTCTTAATCCCTTATCGTGGATCTCATTTTTCACAAACATCTGTAATCAATTCTGAAATTTCCTGAGTTAAACTTAAAGCCTGTTTTTCAGCGTCCATTTTTAATTTTAATTTAAGCCTACAGCTCAAACCCGACAATTTTTTGCTTGGCATTTTTAAGCAGAAGCGAAATCAGCCTGGTCAAATCATCTATCAACTCTCAGATTTCTGAAACCAAAAAATTACACCCTTCTTATTATTTACCTGACTAAGAACTAAGAAAAACAAAGTTGGGAGTGTTTGTAACTTACCAACAAATTAAGTTTTTTTAACCTGTATTTCTTTTTTTCCCCATGCTTCATTGATCTTCTGACATAACTTTATAGCAACATCTAACGTCGTGATTTTGAAAAAAATGCAAGAAATGTCGACAAGCACCTTTAAAGGTTATCTACACTTTACCAAAATAATTGCACAGACACTATACATGCCTAAAATGCACTTTGAAAGCATACTTTTGGGGGGGGGGGGGGGTTATTATGGAACAGAGTTATGCCATATTTATTTGGAGATTCTATCATTTCGTTATAAAAAAAACTCACAACGCAAAATAGAGAATATTATTGTCCCCTGTAAATAATGTACACCAATGCCACCTGTTGTGCACAACATAATTTCCAATACTAATACATCTTCAACCGGGATGTCCCACCTCCACCCTGTACGCCAAAGATGACTCGCCATTTCTGAATCCATCATTTTTGACTCAGATGCGAAGCAAAAGTGAGTCTATGTACTCACCCGAGTCGTCCGTCCGGAAAACTTTAACGTTTGATATTTCTTGGACACTATTCAGTCTATCAGTACCAAATTTGGCAAGATGGTGTATGATGACAAGGCCCCAAAAAACATACATAGCATCTTGACCTTGCTTCAAGGTCAAGGTCGCAGGGGCCATAAATGTTGTCTAAAAAACAGCTATTTTTCCCATTTTCTCTGAAGTTTTTGAGATTGAATACCTCACCTATATATGATATATAGGGCAAAGTAAGCCCCATCTTTTGATACCAGTTTGGTTTACCTTGCTTCAAGGTCAAGGTCACAGGAGCTCTTCAAAGTTGGATTGTATACATATTTTGAAGTGACCTTGACCCTGAACTATGGAAGATAACTGTTTCAAACTTAAAAATTATGTGGGGCACATGTTATGCTTTCATCATGAGACACATTTGGTCACATATGATCAAGGTCAAGGTCACTTTGACCCTTATGAAATGTGACCAAAATAAGGTAGTGAACCACTAAAAGTGACCATATCTCATGGTAGAAAGAGCCAATAAGCACCATTGTACTTCCTATGTCTTGAATTAACAGCTTTGTGTTGCATGACCTTGTATGACCTTGACCTTGGGTCAAGGTCACATGTATTTTGGTAGGAAAAATGTGTAAAGCATGTGAGTCGTATGGGCTTTGCCCTTCTTGTTTTTTTTTAGCTCATAATTCGCCAAGACTGCACAAAAAAGTAAGGCCTTATTACTAACTATGCCAAACAGCCAACGTTCAGTGCTGGGAAAATGATAGAAAGCATAGGTTCCTCACTTTTAATAAAAATGCCCGCCTAATTGTTTGGCGAACTTGTAATGTCATCTGCATGTTACATGTACGTCAACAATCCGCTGAGAAACCGGGTACCGCGTTTAAACTCTCTCCTATCACCTCTTATCTAGTGCTAGGCAACTCTATCCATAAGAAAATGAAAATTTCTCATTTTACTGTGTAGTTACATGTATGCAAGTCAACAATCCGCAGATAAATCGGGTACCGTGTTTAAACTCTCTCCTATCGCCTGTCTAGTGCTAGGCAACTATGCCTAAGAAAATGAAGCTTCACAGACATTTTTGTTTTCATAGCTCTCACAATTAGATTTTAAATGTCATTTTGAGCTTTCTGAGATGGTTAATGATTTTTGAAAAGGGAAATATTCAAATAATGTCACACACAAGTTTCTTTTTTTTTTTTAAATGTATTCTTTATTCTCTTTTTTTAAAAAATGTTTTTACATTTTGTTCAAATTAAGTTTCTGTATAACTTGAAGAGTTCCGTTGTGCAACATACACTGAATATGCTATCTTTGAATTTGATCATTCATCTTCATGTGCAGAACACTTCGTTGGGATAACTAGGGTACTTGTACAGGCTACTCTAATGAAGGTTTGCTGAGATACATATATATATCAGCCATTCCACTCAAACTGGCCATAAACAGCCGTCTGGAACCCCCCGCGGGTTAGGGGGAAGAATTTACCCGATGCTCCCCAGCATGTTGTAAGAGGCGACTAACGGATTCTGTTTCTCCTTTTACCCTTGTTAAGTGTTTCTTGTATAGAATATAGTCAATTTTTGTAAAGATTTTAGTCAAGCAGTATGTAAGAAATGTTAAGTCCTTTGTACTGGAAACTTGCATTCTCCCAGTAAGGTAATATATTGCAAGCCCCTGGAGCAAATTTTTGATTAGTGCTTTTGTGAACAAGAAACAATTGACAAGTGGCTCTATCCCATCTCCCCCCTTCCCCCGTCGCGATATAACCTTCGTGGCCAACTAAATCATGTAATTTTGTTAGATCATAGTTAAGACATATCATACTTTCTGAAATATGAAATATGGCGTTAAGCAAACAAACAAACAAACCATGCCATCTACAATTCTCCGCTGCCGCTTTTCTCTCTGACCGCCCTGATATGGCCCTTCGTGGTCGGCTGGGCGTTAAGCAAGCAAACAAACAAACAAACAAATTTTCTCTCTGCAGTTCCCATCTCTGGCTGGGCATTGGTAGAGAGAACAGCAACAGCTCTTTTGTCCTTCCAGAGCGTCGCAACCATGTTCCCATCCTGGAGGAAATGTACATCACCCACCTTCATCTTCTTCACGGTAGCAGCGTTCAACGCCTTGGGCCATCCCTTCCTGTTCAGGTGATCTGAATAATGATATTGGTGAGCACCGATGATCCTGGCAGATGTTGGTGCCATCTGTTGCCTGCAATCCACAATCACGTCCTCCCCAATCCCACAAAACAAAAGGGGGTAGACCCTGAGACCAGCTGGCAGCTGCAGCAAGGCTGCACTAGGTTTGTTCAGAGTATGGAACGGTACCAGCTGCATGAATGTGACTTTGGTATCGAGGTGCTGAAGGAGGGCATTCCGAGATGCAGCTGTGATGTCATGGAATTCTGCGGAGCACAGCTTCTTTTTCGTCAACACCTCGTCCTCCGACATGCAGTCCTGGAAGCTGGCAAGGCATAAAGGATCACTGGCTGACCCCGTTATGGCTTGAACCAGGCTGGCTGTACACAGCCGCCATGGCCAATAGCCTATGAGGACAAGGCCACGGATGAAGACCAGCCCTGCTGCATACCACTCCTTTCCATCGAGATACCTGCAACAAAAAAGCCAATACATGTAGTTGATTTTGTTTGCCAAACAGCTTCAGTGAACTTGGCCTTCAAAGAAGATCACTCAAAGCTATATATTTACTCAAAAGGTGGTGCCAAATACTCCCTTCTTGTCATAGTCTCAGAGAAAATGCGAACATTACAGTGTTGAATGGACGGATGGACCCAAGTTACAAGTTTCTGATATTCAGTCTCCGCGAAGGAAAAAAACAAAAACAAAACCACTTGCAATGCACATTCTACCAGGGGAAAATTCACTCTACACAGTATAGATCTATCATTTTGATCTTCAACTTGAAGGATTTAGGTACATCATACACAAAATACCGTCGCGATATAACCTTGAATGGTTGAAAACGACCTTAAACACCAAATAAAGAAAGAAAGATATCCAAAATAGTTGTCATTCTTACCTAATGCAAGTTGGTCTCGAATAGCTTTAACTGCTGAAGAGATGATAAACAATAATAACCAACCGGCCTAATGCAAGAAATCTCAACGTCACGGCTAGCGGTTCAGTGGTGGAAATGCTCAGCCTCATGACAGTCTCTTGATTTCGGAGCAAAGTGTCAACCAGGTCAAGGAGGCGATGATATTTCGCTGGATCCATTCTGACAAAATGTGTGTATGCGTTAGTGTCTTCGACCATCTTCTCCTGCATTAGTGCGTGGTAAGCACTGTGTTGTGTTCTTCTTTCCACCCAGGGACTGACCCACTGCCATCTGCGTCTCTTTCTCTTGCTTTCCTCTTCTTCCAACACCACAACCGCTGCTGCAAGTATCACAATTTCGTCATCACTACTGCCGCTGGTGTCCACCATGCCGTCCACAATTCTCCCCTGGCGCTTTTCTCTCTGCAGTTCCCATCTCTGGCTGGGCTGTCACGTTTCATGGTCATGTGAATGACTAGAAACGGTCAATTACTACTAATCAACTAACCACACCACGATCCACTATCTCAGTCATACAAAACATAGATCGGTTTTGTGCCGGATGGTTTTGCGTTGGCTGGTTTTGCGCCGGCTGGTTTTGCGCCGGCTGGTCACGTGTCCTCATCTCAGTCAATGTTCTCAATATATAGACAGGAAAATCATATCTGCAATAATTGAATTGCAAATGCAAAACAGAATTAAGAAATGAATCCCGTCTGTTAAAACCAACTTACAGTACATACAAAGTAGAAAAAGATGAAAGAGAGAGACATCACAATTCATTTCAACTCGATTCAGGAAAGGCGGCATGGGTATATGGGTATAAGGCTGACCAAATCTCCTAATTTTAACTCACCAGTCAGTTTAGTTACTTCAAGAAAGACACTACTTGTAGCTCGACGTAAGAAATGTCGCTGGCCCAGTACATACCATAGTTGCGGCATCTGCAGAGTTTAAATGGCTTTGAATCTTGATTATATTACAACCACAATTCTCTGATAAACATAATACTTCAGCTTTCATTTTCCCAGGACAACAAATTTCACAAATTAAGATAATGACTTGTACATTTATTGAAAGTCTTACAAAGAAAACTCACAAAACTCAAGAAAACCCAGTACACACAAAAAAAACTCATACCGTAAAGCAACTTTAGACGTGGCCTGGCTGTGTGCAATGTTTCGACGGCCGCATCTACAGTCGCGGCCCGTCATCAAAGAGATAAGTTTAAACGCCCACTTTGGAAACATACCTGCAGTGTCCAACATCTCTGATTCCATGTCTTTTGCCTGCGCTCCCTTTCGATGTTTCTTGTAACTTGACACTGCAACGAATGAAAAAGTTTCTACGTCAACTTTCAATTCTATTATTGAGTTTCCCCGAGTTATCCAGTTTCCAGTTTCTTGGATAGCAAACTATGAGATAATCACGAACATAGCCAAAACGCCTCGATGTATGTAGACACTCCCTGGCCCCAAAAACCCCATGAAACGCCACTTTAAAGTTAAATGCTCATTGTGCCGATACGGTTGGCCTAGTGGTAAGGCGTCCGCCCTGTGAACGGGAGGTCGTGGGTTCGAACCCCGGCCGGGTCATACCTAAGACTTTAAAATTGGCAATCTAGTGGCTGCTCTGCCTGGCGTCTGGCATTATGGGGTTAGTGCTAGGACTGGTTGGTCCGGTGTCAGAATAATGTGACTGGGTGAGACATGAAGCCTGTGCTGCGACTTCTGTTTTGTGTGTGGCGCACGTTATATGTCAAAGCAGCACCGCCCTGATATGGCCCTTCGTGGTCGGCTGGGCGTTAAGCAAACAAACAAACAAACAAAAATCTCGCAAACAGTCTGTGCCACGAATGTGTCCTTTTGACTGATAGTGTGTTCTTGGAAAGAGAAACTGGTTCTCCCTGCTGATGCCTGCTTTATCCCTTGATGCCAAGAGAATTTCCAGTGAATGCTTCATTGCATGTAACAACAATACAGGTACAGTCCTTCCTCTTTTTTCCTCCACTTCTATGCGCATCAAATTTTGACACAGTTCCCTCTCAAAAGGGCTGATCATCTTCAGGACGTCCTCCTCAACGGGACTCTGGTTTGTGAGGCCTGCTTTGTAGTCACCCACCTTCATCTTGGAGACTTCCCCCTGGCGTCTTCTGTTAAACAAAATGCACTGACTGAGGAGAATTTAATTCAATCTGCTCCATGTTTCTGTTGTTGTGGCCAAAGGTGTTTGACTCTAGGCGTTCCACACACTTTGGATCGCCTCTTCTTTGAGGAATCGTGCCAGCGGACATCATGCAGCTTCAAGTAGCCTCTAATGTCGTTCAAGAGGATTTCATCCTTGTTCTCAACTGCCTTAGCTTCAAGAATGTTTGCACACCTTTTCAAGGAGTGTCCTAATTTTGTTGCCAGAGAGGGTGTTGCGAACAAAACTGTCTCTTCGTTGTAGCCTGCTGCTTGTTTAGTTGCAGCAATTACCAGACTGAAGCTCTCTGGTCTCAAGAAGGTAGAGAGTCTTCCGTTTTCATCTTTTGAAAGCTGTCGAAGAATAATTAACAAGCGAGACAACTCGCGAACTTTGTTTCTGTTTGGATTAAATCTGTCCTTGTTGAATCAATTCTTTTGAGGCGACATCAAGAATAAGATGATCTGTTTTGGCAATAAGACTGATGTCATCTTGTGGGGTCCTGATTTGGCCTATTATGGTCCGCTGGACCCGAAAAGCAACAGCTAACTAACTAACTAACTGATGTCATCTCCAGAAAGGGTGTTCAAGAAAGCTCTGAACAGATCAGTGTCCCTCAGTCGTAGCATCTGGCAAGAGAAGCGTTCCTCTTTTTACAAGCTGCCTTCTTGATTGTTGGTTTTTCTGCACACACTTGTGCCTGTACAGGTCCGCCCTTTGAAAATACCCGAAGCAGTCCGGGCATAGACAAAAGTTTTCCAGTTTCACAGATGAAGCATCCCGCTTCCGTCTTTTGACAATCAGATGGCCATCTTGTTTCTTCAACACATCCAAGTTGTGATCGTGATCACCTGCGTTCCTCAACTTACTGAGTTCTCTCTTTTTATCCTCTTTAGCCACAGCATTTAGGTAAGGGACCATTGCTTTCTCATGCTTATGCACTGTTTCCAAATGGCGCGGAAGCCTTGCTTGCAGTTATACTAGCAAAGCACAACTGTGGCAGACAGACGAGAGCTGCAGTCTCCAACCAAAGAGAAAGTCTTAAATGAACAAGTCGAGAAAAACTATTTTAAGTAGAAATATTTACATTAACATACCTTTGTTCTGTTCTTCGGCCTTCTGTATTCTTGCAAGTGGGGCGGGGGTCTTTTTCTTGGCGGGAGGGGCTTTCTCATTGTCGGACGATTCTCCGTCATCTGAAAATTCCTCGTCATTGGTCGGAGTCCAAACGTCATGCTCATCCATGGATTCCTCTTCAATGGCCGGACACAACTGCTTTTTAACCGCCCTGATATGGCCCTTCGGGGTTGGCTGGGCGTTAAGCAAACAAACAAAACTGCTTTTTAGCGGAGGGAGCAGGGGGCAATTCCTTCTTGGCATACGTTACAGATGCCTCGCTGCTGTCAGACGATTCCTTGTATTCAGACGATTCTTCGCAATCATGAGACGGTTTGTTGTCATTGGCCAGACACCGTTTCTTGGCGGTCGGGACACGGGTCAATTTCTTCTCGCCATACCCATCTACAGATTCCTTGCTAACAAATGTTTTTACTGCTTTGACTGCGGTTGAAAGTAACAGCTGTGAGCATTTCATCAGGTTGTGGCCTATTTTGAGGGCCAGGGAAGGAGACTGTGAACTCTGCCATTACCTGAATCAAAACCACAGACTGTTTTCACAGCCGTAACAACTGAGTCAAACATCTGTCCCAGGGGCGGACCTAGTTGTGGATAAGGGGGGGGTTCCAATTTGGAGCAGGGGTCCAGGGGCCGCTCAGGCCCCGGTGGGGTCCAGGGGCAAAGCCCTGGTGGGGGGTCTGGTGGGCGAAGCCCCCCAGATGCTGAAGGAATTTTATTTTTTTAGGTCAATCGGAGGCCTCTCCTTTGAGTTTCTCGTCAGTTTCAAGCATGTTGCATTTGGAAGGAAGGAAAGCACAAGCCCTTTATTTTTTTACTAAAAAAAAAGAATAAGAATAAAAATAAAAAACGGATGGGGGGGGGGGGGGGTTCCGGGCACCCAGGAACCCCCCCCCCTAGGTCCGCCCCTGTGTCCTGACAGGCAATCGCGGATGTTGAGAGATGGAGAAGCACATTCCTGCCGAGCAATGATGAGGAAACGTGACAGTTCTCTCATTTTCTTTGGATTTTTAAGGGAGTCTGTCCTTTATTTTAAGATTTGAATTTTTAAAATCCTTGACACGTAGGGTTTTGATTTAGCTTTTGTGTTTCCTTTGGGTGACGTTCCTGATTTTGTTTATGGAAATTGGTTTAATTTAAATATGTGTAATGTTAAACTTGTGGGGTCCTGATTTGGTCTATATGGTCCGCTGGACCCAAAAAGCAACAACAATCAATCAATCAATTCTGCTTGATGTACTGATAGCGATGTGGAAGGTGCCTATGTTTCTCAAACAGTTTTTGACCAAAGCTAGATATCACCTCATCCGTCCAAGCCAAAAAACTCACATCATCACATGCCATGCTGCAGAGAATTGTCTTCTTGAACTCTTCCGTCACATTCTTAGCTACAGGTAAAAAGGCCTGGCCCTCTTGAACATGGTGCTTCTTTGTGTTTTCTCCATTGTGCAGTTTGCACTCTTTTGCATGACGCCAAAGCATGCTTCTCTGGAACATCCCATAGCAGTCGGAGCAGGGAACAAAGTCATGCACATCTGCCTTTTCAGAAGGCATTTTTGATGGAATTATTGTCCCTTTTCCTTTTGTCAAAACGGTTTGATTGTGAACAAGATTTCCTCCATTTTGAAGTACCAGCCATTGTTGTTTTCTTTCTTTGCTTTTTTTTTTTTTTTTAGAACTCAAGCGTTTTGTACATCTTTTTCATAGAAATATTTTTGCTCCATGTCCAGAATACACAACAGTGGGTTTTTTTTTCAGGACTTCCCCCTTGAGATGGTAACTTTCATACCTTCATTTACATCATTTTCTGCTGAAGGGACATTAAAAACCAACCAACCATTTACATCATTTATATCCTTGACAGTTTCTGGTGTGCGCACGCACACTCATGCACGCACACACACACACACACACACACACACACACACACACACAACAGAAACCCATAAAGACTTCAACCTGCTAGCAAAGTACGCCTCGTCAGTATAATGACGTAGAGTCCTGCTTTCCTTCACCAGGTCAAAGAGATCGGTAACGGCCTGCTCAACATCCGCCTACCTGTAGAAATCATACTTATGGTATGAGGTGATCAAAAATAGGTGCGATCCACAAAAAAGGTCTCGAATAGCACAACCTGCTGAAGAGACGATAACAACAATAACCAACCAACCACGTACAGCCTTGCCATCCTTGACTCGCGCAAAGAGATCGATTACGGCCTGCCCAACATCCGCCTACCTGTTGTAGAAATCATACTCATAGAAGTTGCACACACTGCCTGATGTGCACACACGCACACACACATGCACATGCACACACACACACACACACATACACATATGTAACAGAAACCCATAAAGACTTCAACCTGCTAGCAAAGTAAGCCTCGTCAGTAAATGACGTAGAGCCCTGCCATCCTTGACTCGCGCAAAGAGATCGGTAACGGCCTGCTCAACATCCGCCTACCTGTAGAAATCATACTTATGGTATGAGGTGATCAAAAATAGGTGCGATCCACAAAAAAGGTCTCGATCGAATAGCACAACCTGCTGAAGAGACGATAACAACAATAACCAACCAACCATGTACAGCCTTGCCATCCTTGACTCGCGCAAAGAGATCGGTAATGGCCTGCCTAACATCCGCCTACCTGTTGTAGAAATCATACTCGTGGAAGT
>NC_090253.1:37434393-37516893 GCF_037325665.1 Littorina saxatilis | reverse complement strand
CACATTCACACACACACACATTTACACATACACACACACACACACATATGTAACAGAAACCCATAAAGACTTCAACCTGCTAGCAAAGTAAGCCTCGTCAGTAAATGACGTAGAGCCCTGCCGTCCTTGACTCGCGCAAAGAGATCGGTAACGGCCTGCTCAACATCCACCTACCTGTAGAAATCATACTTATGGTATGAGGTGATCAAAAATAGGTGCGATCCACAAAAAAGGTCTCGAATAGCACAACCTGCTGAAGAGACGATAACAACAATAACCAACCAACCACGTACAGCCTTGCCATCCTTGACTCGCGCAAAGAGATCGATTACGGCCTGCCTAACATCCGCTTACCTGTTGTTGAAATCATACTCGTGGAAGTTATTCACACTGCCTGATGTGCACACACACACACATGCACATTCACACACACACATTTACACATACACACACACACACACACATATGTAACAGAAACCCATAGACTTCAACCTGCTAGCAAAGTAAGCCTCGTCAGTAAATGACGTAGAGCCCTGCCGTCCTTGACTCGCGCAAAGAGATCGATTACGGCCTGCCTAACATCCGCTTACCTGTTGTAGAAATCATACTCGTGGAAGTTACACACACTGCCTGATGTGCACACACACACACATGCACATTCACACACACACACATTTACCCAAACACACACACACACATATACTGTTCAAAAAAAGAAACGCATAGTTGCTATTTGCCAAATTTGTGTTATTTTTCGAAAAAATTAACAGAAAATCCAATATTTAGATTATTTGTTTGAAATTTGGTATGGACACAGTTGAATGCCCACACAGTTCATTTGCATCTTCAAATCAATCAGTCAATCAATACGATTGGGTGCCGAGGCTGTCAAGTCAGTAGGGGGTGTGACTGCCTTGAGCAGCAACAACTGCCCGGCACCTTCTGGGCATGGACTGGATCAGATGCCGGATATCTTGCTGTGGGATGGTGTCCCACTCCTCCTGAAGTGCCTGCAATAGATCGCGGTGATTTGCCGGCGCTTCTTCTCGCCTGCGCACACGTCTGTCCAATTCATCCCAGAGGTGTTCTATCGGGTTCATGTCTGGCGACATGGATGGCCAGGGAAGCACCTGGACATGGTGGTCGGTGAGGAACTGGGTGGTGAGTCGTGCTGTGTGCGGGCGAGCGTTGTCCTGCTGGAATATGGCATCCTGGTCAGCCAGAAGAGGAAGGGCGTGTGGGCGCAGAATTTCCTCCACGTATCGCTGGGCAGTTATGCGCCCTTGGACGTGCACCAGGGTGCTCCTTCCAGCGGTATTGATCGCCCCCCACACCATGACGCCTCCACCACCATGAACGGGTGCCTCATCCACACAGTTGGGCGCGTAACGTTCGTTTACTCTCCGGTAGACCCTCCTCCGACCATCATGTCGCTGGAGCAGGAAGTAGGACTCGTCGCTGAACCACACGTGTCTCCAGTGATTCCGGACGGTCCAGCGAAGGTGCTGGTTGCCCCACTGCACTCGGTTCTGGCGATGGCGGCGGGTGAGGACAGCTCCTCTGTGAGGTCTGCGAGCTCTCAAACCAGCTTCATGCAGGCGGTTCCGCACGGTCTGGTCCGATAATCGGTGTGGCCCGGGGAGAGCCTGGACAGAAGATGAGGCCGACAGGAAACGATTCCGGAGGTGGCGGAGCCGTATGAAGCGGTCGTGAGCAGCAGTTGTCGCCCTTGGTCTTCCCGCTCGTGGCAAGTCAGCAACGGAGCCAGTGGCTTGAAACCTGACCCACAGTCTACTGATGGTGCTCTGGGACACGTGGAAGTGCCTGGCGATTGCACTTTGACTTTGGTCTGCTTGTAAACGACCCAATGCAATTTGGCGGTCTTCTCTGCTCAATCGGGCCATCTTTCGTCGCTGAATTGTCGTCTGATTTCTTTGTGGCGAACAATCCGCTTTTATGGGTTTTGGAAGACATGGTGAGAGCTCAATATTCCCCGAGTTTCACGAGATTACACTGAAGCATGACGAGTGGTCATGCCAAATGAGCAATTTTGACATTGTAGCCACTGATAACGCATGCGTCACGTGCAGAGCTCACTTGTGGCAATGGACGAAAGGTCGACGACCAGATAAACATTTTCTGCAGTTTGGTGGATATCCTTGTAGCCATATAACTAAATTAACCAAATATTACAAGCTATGCGTTTCTTTTTTTGAACAGTATATGTAACAGAAACCCATAAAGACTTCAACCTGCTAGCAAAGTAAGCCTCGTCAGTAATGACGTAGAGCCCTGCCGTCCTTGACTCGCGCAAAGAGATCGGTAACGGCCTGCTCAACATCCGCCTACCTGTAGAAATCATACTTATGGTATGAGGTGATCAAAAATAGGTGCGATCCACAAAAAAGGTCTCGAATAGCACAACCTGCTGAAGAGACGATAACAACAATAACCAACCAACCACGTACAGCCTTGCCATCCTTGACTCGCGCAAAGAGATCGATTACGGCCTGCCTAACATCCGCTTACCTGTTGTAGAAATCATACTCGTGGAAGTTTTACTCACACTGCCTGATGTGCACACACACACACACATGCACATTCACACACACACATTTACACATACACACACACACACACACATATGTAACAGAAACCCATAAAGACTTCAACCTGCTAGCAAAGTACGCCTCGTCAGTAAATGACGTAAAGCCCTGCCATCCTTGACTCGCGCAAAGAGATTGGTAACGGCCTGCTCAACATCCGTCAACCTGTTGTAGAAATCATACTTTTGGTAGGACACACACACACACACACACACACACACACACACACACACACACACACACACACACACACACACACACACACACACAATTATGTAACTAAAACCTGAAAAGACTTACCTACTAGCAAAGTTGGCTCACGTAGAGCCTGCATGTTCATGTATGTGTCAATCACACAATGAATGAAAGTAAATCCAAATCACTCCCCACCAGAGAATTCTTGAAAGATCTCAATACCCCCCAGGGCACTGGCAGTATGCAAGTTGTATGTCATTATTCATATCAGGTTTGGCCTAACTGGTCCGCTGGACCCATTAAGCAACAGTTAACTAACAATTCATATCAGCAAGTATCCACAGCTTGTAAGAATCCTGACGAAGAAAAGTTTTCTGTCTTTTTGGAGGCTGCAACCGAGCGAAATAGCAACTTCTCCCTCGGGTTACAGTCTGCAGGTCCATTTTGGGTCATCATGTGCAGAAACATTAATCCTTTACACTTTTGTAAGCTTTTGTAGCTTTTTGGTCAATTAGTCACTTTTCTCACTCAAACATTAACCCAAAGCAACAACCGGTCCATACATAATGTTTTCTCTTTGGTTCTTTCTTATAAACTACCTGCAAAAACAAACATTTTGGCCACACACTTGCATCGGTCTGGAATAGCATTAACTGCTGAAGAGACCATAAACAATAATAACCAACCATAACTGTCACCATGTTTACTGTGTGAAAACCAATGAGCTAGAAATCATGTGATTCCTTCACATGAGAAGGTAGTACTGTTACTACTGTACTTTCAGCAGCTTGACCTATAAACCACGCCAAGACGCGCGGCTGCAAGTAGTATAAAATTAACGCCTGCTTTTTTGTCTTTTTCTCCCTCCCCATCCCAGGACAAGCAGGAGGAGGTAGAGAGCCTGCAAGGGGAGCTAACCGCATCACGACAGGAGAAGGCCGACCAGAAGTCCCGCGTCTCAGAACTTCGCAGCGTCCTCAAGGCATCCGTTCAGCATCACAAGGTGAGTAGAAGTTAAAGTGTTGCATCACTATTCCAAAATCTTACAAAATTAGATCTTTTATTAAAGGAAATCAAGCTTCCTGATTGTCTATTTCCTCAGTCAATGTCATCCCTGTTAATGTCGTAAAGCGACGATAAAAAATAATCAACCAACCAAATCATAAAGCGAAAATCAGTTGACAGGCTAAGGGTGTCTCAGTGCACTTTTGGTTACTTATTAGGTTACCTACAGACATATTGTATCACATATTCAAACAAAGGAACAATGATCTTGCACAGACAGATCGGGGAGAGCAGGGCAAAAGCGGCAACGGCAAAAGTTCTACTAATTTCTGTTGTGATTGATGAATTAAGAAGTAATGGTTTAAGTACAATACATATCCTTCACTGTACTATCTTTGCTTTGTGTTATTTGTCTGCAGCTGACCAAGAAACTTAACAGTCGAAAGAAAGAGAAGGGAGGGGGTGGAGGAGACGCTGACAACAGGGAAGAGAAGGGAACTCAGGCTGACATGGGCAACGGAGTTATCATCCCTCCCTTGCCCTTTGACATGGATGTGGTGGAGCAGCTGCTGATTGATACGGCTGTGAGGCCTCTTGACAGCAAGTGAGTTGTCTGTCTGGGTGTAAGCATGTACACATGCACAGTCATGTGCAAACAGACGAATGTACTCTCTCTCTCTCTCTCTCTCTCTCTCTCTCTCTCTGATGATTTATGAAACCATGATGTGCGTTTATGAGGAATGGTTGGAAAAAAATAGAAGGGGCTTAAGTGTGAGTGTGTATCACAGTGTGAGTTATGTGTGTGTAAGTGAGTGTCGTCAAAAAGTATAACTGCTTGAAAGCACTTTAAACAAGCATAAATACCTAACCTGAGGTAGATTATATAGAGATTACACAACGTCATCGAGTGAGGGACCGAAAAATATTGAAACTCGAGGATGATTTTTTTGTGGTATCAACCGAGACCGTAGGTCGAGGTTGATACCACACAAAAAAATCATCCGAGAGTTTCAATATTTTTTGGTCCCTCACAAGATGACGTTTGTGTAATTTGTGTATACAATGATAAATTGATTGTATACAATGATCAATCTCTATACCTTCCTGTCACTGGAAGCAGCAACACTTGAAAGCATAAGTTCCCTTGACAAACGTCATTTATGATTGGCGTCATCTATGAATGACGTCACTGTCTAGACAAGACAAGTGCCGGTATCGGCAAACCTTGTCGCGGCAAAGGGCTATGACCCGTGCCTTGATACCATTGAGATCATAGGAGATGCAAAGCAGTGCCGATACCAGGTTTCTTTAGCTTCACTTTAAAATGATATCAGAACGATAGTTATTCACTTGAAAGTGAACACAGGAGGGTTGTATACATGCCAGTCATGCTTTGCCAGAGACTGGATAAGTACTTAGTGGCACGTAACAGCTCCTAAAACAAAAATGCAGGGCATAGCGAAACTATTTCAGAGGACAGGGAGAAAAAATGTGTATCTCAGATATTACTAATTCACTATGCTATAATATGCCCGAGTCTTCAACAAATTTGACCGACACAATTTTTGTGTGTGAAAATGCTAGTTTCAGTAGGTTGACTAAGTTACTATAGGCATTTACGTTTGTTGACTAAGTTATCGTATGCATTAAAGTTTGCATGCATGAAGCATAACACTGTCTTTGTTTCTTTACAGACCTCTTGAGAACTTGTCCACTTGCCTGAGCTCTTTACGCGCAGAAATCTCAGGTCTTCAGAAACAGATGGAAGTTCACACCACCACCATTCACACGTCTACACAGTCTTGGAGGTGGGTGCTTATTGTTGTTTCTGTCATATTCATTGTTGGCTAGAGGATGTGTGTGTGTGTGTGTGTGTGTGTGTGTGTGTGTTTGTGTGTGTGTGTGTGTGTGTGTGTGTGTGTGTGTGTGTGTGTGTGTGTGTGTGTGTGTGTGTGTGTGTGTGAATCGGTAGGAGGTAGAGAGCCTGCAAGGTGAATCAGCATGTGTGTCAATGTGTGAGTGTGCCCTGCTGAACTGTTTGCTCTTGTCTTTGTTGGTAAAATCTTAGTCGCCCTAACAAGTGGTGTGCATGCGAGCGTTCGTCCATTCATGTTTGTGCATGGGCACACCTGCAGTTCGTATGTGTTTGTCTTTGTAGAGAAACTTGTTTTTACAGGCAAAGGAAAGTGCCTGCAGATTGTTAAAACAGTCAAGACAAAGAAACACTAGTATTCAAAGCACTCTTTTTTTATATTTAGTCAAGTTTTGACTAAATATTTTAACATCGAGGGGGAATCGAAACGAGGGTCGTGGTGTATGTGCGTATGTGTGTGCGTGCGTGCGTGTGTGTGTGTGTGTGTGTAGAGCGATTCAGACTAAACTACTGGACCTATCTTTATGAAATTTGACATGAGAGTTCCTGGGTATGAAATCCCCGAACGTTTTTTTCATTTTTTTGATAAATGTCTCTGATGACGTCATATCCGGCTTTTCGTGAAAGTTGAGGCGGCACTGTCACGCCCTCATTTTTCAACCAAATTGGTTGAAATTTTGGTCAAGTAATCTTCGACAAAGCCCGGGGTTCGGTATTGCATTTCAGCTTGGTGGCTTAAAAATTAATTAATGACTTTGGTCATTAAAAATCGGAAAATTGTAAAAAAAAAATAAAAATTTATAAAACGATCCAAATTTACGTTTATCTTATTCTCCATCATTTGCTGATTCCAAAAACATATAAATATGTTATATTCGGATTAAAAAGACGCTCTGAAAATTAAATATATAAAAATTATTATCAAAATTAAATTGTCCAAATCAATTTAAAAACACTTTCATCTTATTCCTTGTCGGTTCCTGATTCCAAAAACATATAGATATGATATGTTTGGATTAAAAACACGCTCAGAAAGTTAAAACAAAGAGAGGTACAGAAAAGCGTGCTATCCTTCTTAGCGCAACTACTACCCCGCTCTTCTTGTCAATTTCACTGCCTTTGCCATGAGCGGTGGACTGACGATGCTACGAGTATACGGTCTTGCTGAAAAAATGGCATTGCGTTCAGTTTCATTCTGTGAGTTCGACAGCTACTTGACTAAATATTGTATTTTCGCCTTACGCGACTTGTTTCCCTCTTCCAGGAGTGTGGAGTCGGAAGTGAAAGACCTACAGGAGGTGGTACGATCCATCGCAAACACCATCATGGACGCCACACACACCAACGCCAACGCCACAACCACCAGCGCCACCGACATGGAAACCGTAGATGACTCTGGCATCGTTGACCTGTAGATAAAACACCATGCAGGAACTATTTATTGCAGTGAACCCCTTTTTAGACCACAACAAAGTCAGAGTAAACCAGGTCTTAAAAGGGAAAAGAATTTTACAATAGAGTTGCAGACTCTAATCAAAAAAAACAAGGTCTTAAATTGGGGGTCTTTAAAGGAATATCCGACTGTATTTGAATCTTTCAAAACATTCTCGGGTGGGGAGTGATTTGCGTTAACTTTTATTCATGCTGTGATTGACACATACATGCTAATTTGAAGTAATGTCTAGTCATTGTTTGTTTGTTGTTGAGCAAATTGGAATGAATTTTGAGATGTTATTACTAGATTTGTGTCCTATTTGATGCTACGATTACACCAATACCATTGCTGAGGCTGAGAGCTATTGCCCAAGATCTTTTGTAGGAAAGATTATCACTTACACAGGCACCTTTGCAAACTATGTGGCTGGTGCTGAAGATTACCGGGAGAGTCATATTTGATTTAAGAAATCTGCTTGCAGTACGTCACCAAGCCAGGTTCTGTTTTGACTTACAATTGTAGTTCCATCAACCCTCCCCCCCCCCCCCCCCTCCCCTCCTCTGCCTACTACCACCACCACAACCATCATCATCATCGACATTGTATGAAAGTATGCAAAAAACAATTAGGATCTGAACACTTTGTGCATAACAGTTTTGCGACGTCATCTTTTTTTCCCATTTTTTTATTAGCAAGTCATGTCTCTCTTCATCTTTAGTGAGCTTGTCTTCTGCAGTAGAAAAATCTGGTATGGTCATCTACCGCATTTGAGAAAACGTTTTTTGTTAACACACGTTATTTTGGTTTATTTAAAGCTAAACACTGCAATACATTTGGGCAAAGACGGCTAGACTTTGTGATTTAGTGGACCCCCCTCCCTTCCCTTTACAATCTCAAAAAGTCTGAGATCAGGTATTGAAAAATATGTTACATCTTGCTTGATATGGAGGTAAATTTACAAAGGTTATGAACCAAAAATCTGAGAAAGCAAAGTCTTAAAACCTTGGAGGTCTTAAAACTTCAAGGTCTGAAATCCTGGGGTCTTAAGAGGGGGCTTTCATTGTGGATAATGATTGTGGCCACAAATGTTTAGATGCTACAAGGAAGCCCCTGCACCTGGCCATTGTACAGCATCAAGATTGGATGGGTTTTGCACATAACTTAGGTCCTGAGAAAATCAAATAGGTGTCCATGGTCCAGAGAAAGTCAAATAGCTGTCAGACCTGTTTACCAGTACGATTTGGGCGTATTTTGTACGCCAAATTATTATTGGTACGCAAATGCGCGACACACGCACAAAATACGCATAAGAAAAAGTCTAGAATACGTTTTCTTGTGTTGGTGTGCTGATTACGGGATGGTACAACTGATACCGGTTTCGGTCGAAGGGAGATAACCATGACAGCGAGTCTTCAGCTGTGGAAACCTTGTTCAGTTGTTGGCACGTGCGATCGTCTAGACAATCGTGGCAAAATGAAGCGGTAAAATGTGTCAGTTTCGGATGACTGTACCAAGTCTAAACAGCAGAAGCAGCAGATTTTCTTGGAGAAATATAAGAAAGAGCCAGGAATTGTGGAGTCTACTATGGGAAAAAGTCATGCACACTGCAAGTATTGTAAATCAGATTTCTCCGTTGCCCATGCTGGGAAATATGACATTGAACGACACTGCAGTTCCAAAACTCACCTGGACAAGGTTGCTGCAAAGAAATCCGCTGAAAGCTGCCAAGGAATTATGAAGTTCATTCCCGCAAAGCAAATCCTGCCAGAAGAAAAGGCTGTAGTCCGTGCTGAAGCAAGGTTTTCTGAGATGATTGTAAAAATGAACTTGCCACTGTCAACCGCAGATGTTATTTCACGAACTTCATCTTTTCATTATCAATCTGTTTGGAAGACACTGGTTATAATGCTATAAACTGACAGGTAAATAAAATTGTTTTATCCCTGTTGTATTGGAAGGAGTTAAATTCTGAAGGTGTTCACAAGACATGCTATTCTTACACAAACACGTACATTTTTCCTAGCCCATATGGTTTTTCTTGCAAAGTACACCAACTTTTTGAAAAATACACTCAACTTTTTGGGAAAGTACTCTTGCCTCGGGGTTAGGGTAAACAGGTCTGAGCTGTTCATGGTCCAGAGAAGGTCAAATAGCTGTTCATGGTCCAGAGAAAGTCAAATAGCTGTTCATGGTCCAGAGAAAGTCAAATAGCTGTTCATGGTCCAGAGAAAGTCAAATATCTGTTCATGGTCCAGAGAAAGTCAAATAGCTGTCCATGGTCCAGAGAAAGTCAAATAGCTGTTCATGGTCCAGAGAAAGTCAAATATCTGTTCATGGTCCAGAGAAAGTCAAATAGCCGTTCATGGTCCAGAGAAAGTCAAATAGCCGTTCATTGCCAGTGGTCAGTTTTGTCTTGTGTATGTCCTGCTCAGACCGTAGTTCTGGACGCTATTAGTGTTTGTACAGTGTTACATACCGAACTTCATGTACTTGCGCCTATGGAGTCTTTCAATGACAGTTTCTGCCATATGCACACACACAAATATCTGGTGACTATTAAATATGTCACTAGAATTACTTCTCATTGTTATTACTGGTGTTCTTAATATGTAATGTCATCAAGACTTCTTTGTCAGCCATGAGTTTAATTAAATGATGACTCTTGTAAATATTATTCCTAACACATCTTTGATTGAATTCTCCAGGTAGCATTGGTTATTTGTATGTCAAGTAGCATTTATCTTAAACTTTCATGGTTATGTTCAAAAGGCAAGCTCTTATGTTTCTCTCTTACTTTTAGGGAATAAGTCACTTGTTTTTCATTCCTCTAAAAATGAAAATGCCATGGGAAGAACAAGTTCATATTTTCAATATGTGGTACACGGTTGATGAATTTCTTTCTTCTTCTTTATAAAAAAACTAAAATATCAATAAACTTCTTCTGTGTGACATCAGTCATTTTGTGCCATTTCATTGCTTGTCAATTTGTTATTTCCGAACACACGTAAACAAGTACAAGCAAATTGTTTTAGATGGCAGTGTTTTGTCATGCTGTAAGTATAGACTTGACGAATTATTAGCTTTTTTTCCCACCCCGCGGGTTAGGGGGAGTCCCATATTGGTTGGGACGAGAAAGAATTTACCCGATGCTACCCAGCATGTCGTAAGAGGCGACTAACGGATTCTGTTTCTCCTTTTACCCTTGTTAAGTGTTTCTTGTATAGAATATAGTCAATGTTTGTAAAGATTTTAGTCAAGCAGTATGTAAGAAATGTTAAGTCCTTTGTACTGGAAACTTGCATTCTCCCAGTAAGGTCATATATTGTACTACGTTGCAAGCCCCTGGAGCAATTTTTTGATTAGTGCTTTTGTGAACAAGAAACAATTAACAAGTGGCTCTATCCCATCTCCCCCCTTTCCCCTATCCCATCTCCCCCCTTTCCCCGTCGCGATATAACCTTGAATGGTTGAAAACGACGTTAAACACCAAATAAAGAAAGAAAGAAAGCTTTTATGCATCTCAGATGAAATTTGAACTGAGTTGCTTCATATTTTGTTGAATCTTTTGTGAGAAATGATTCGGTTCAAGGTTGTGTAATCTTTTGACGGATCATCCTTTCCATTGCAAAATGGTTTCATTTTGTGTGTCAGTTTGACAAATCCCTGAATTTGGGGATTGTATGTTCTTTTCTTTTTCTTTTTTTTTCTACCTGACCAGCTGTTTGGTTTTGTTGCTTACAGTAACTTACACTTTTGAGTCACTCTTATTGTGGGTTTTTTTCATCTTAAAAACAATATGTTATTATTTATTTGATTTTTTTCTATGGCAGCAGGCTGATGCTGAAAATGGCAGACCAGCTGAATTTATTTCTCCACAACTTTGAGTAGGATCTGTAAGGATGTAAATATGTGTCATATTGTGGGCTCTGTGTGTGGTGGTGTTGTTGTTTGGCAGTTAATGTCATTTGCTTTGAACTTACTGTATTTTTAGACATTAGGCTGGTTCACTGCACCAAGAAAATTGAGTTTCTTTTTTCTTTAGTTTGGTCCTTATTTCCTAAAAAGGCTAAAAATCGGAGAGAAGCATTTTGAGCAGTGCTTAGAGAGGAAAATCTGTTCTTCATAGAAACAAATACACACGGAATCGATGCACTTAAACTCACAGATGCGCATGCTAATGCATTCAGAAATTCACACACATACACACACACGCGCATGTACGTCTATGTTACCCAAAGCGTACTGAGGCATCTAGCATCTTCTCTAGTGGTCTGGTCACCTCCCTGTCCCTAAATTCAGCCCTCTCTGTCTGCAGTCTCTATCTTCCTGGCTGCCCAATCCTTGTTCAGTGCTGAACCTATGTGCCTGATGAGAAACTGACAATCACTGTCAAGTGGCATTGTAATTTATACCTTCAGTGGATAATTGCGACTTGTAAAACAGGGCATTGCACGATATTCTTGTTGCTTCCCCCAAACAAACCTTACTCGTGGAACTGCTGTCTGCACTGTATGGATCTCGGTTCATCCTCCGATCAGAGGACACCTCCCATGGAAGGACTGGACATTTTCTGTTGTCCCTTGGTCTTATATCTTGACCAAGATATACCGGTCAGGACAGACCACCTGAAATGTAGGGACATTTTTGGCTGGTCTGAAGATCGTCCTTTCATCACAGGTATCACTGTCCAGTCCTTCTCATAATATTAGAAGTTCTGTTTACCCCCCAAAATGTGTTTTTTTAATCTTTAATTTGTTTAATTTTTATAAAACACAAGATAAGAGTATCCTTCAGCTCAAATGCATGTCTAAAATCAACAGCAATCCTGATTCCTGTCCAGAGAGAAATTTTTGGGTTGAAATAATCTTGTGACACCCATGTGAATTTGCAAAATTAATTCAGCCCCAAATTCCCTCCGTACCAAATTAAAAGGATGCGCTTATTTCATGTAAATACCTACACAGATCTGTGGCAGTGAGTGTGATTGTGTACGTGAGAAGGACAATATCTTTTAGATTAAAAATGGAACATTTTCTGGAACCATGCATGCAGGGTTGTTTCAAAAATCAAAATAGGACAGAAACTGTGTGTTTCTTGGGTTTGTAAGACGAGACCGATTAAAGTGGTAGAGACAATGTATTTGTGTATAAAAATCCAAAGTTACAGTTCACAATTATCAACAGTAAAATATAGTTGCTAGTCCCAAAGACATCCATACATATAGCTATGGCTTTGATGTATCCTCGAGCATGCTAACATTACTGTGAAAAAGTGGGCAGGGATGTAGCTCAGTCGGTAGCGCGCTGGATTTGTATCCAGTTGGCCGCTGTCAGCGTCAGTTCGTCCCCACGTTCGGCGAGAGATTTATTTCTCAGAGTCAACTTTGTGTGCAGACTCTCCTCGGTGTCCGAACACCCCCGTGTGTACACGCAAGCACAAGACCAAGTGCGCACGAAAAAGATCCTGCAATCCATGTTAGAGTTCGGTGGGTTATAGAAACACGAAAATACCCAGCATGCTCCCCCGAAAGCGGCGTATGGCTGCCTAAATGGCGGGGTAAAAACGGTCATACACGTAAAGGCCGTGGGGAGTTTCAGCCCATGAACGAACAAACAAACTGAGAAAAAGTATGAGCTTTTTAGAACCTCCTTCATTTTACTGGGATATACCTAGATGTAAATAGTTTCAAACGGAGATATCACCATGTAAACTGAGAAAGAAAACAATTGAATCGGTCCGGCATTGCCAAATTGGTTGAAGGGACATTAAAAACCTGGCAACCAGCCTACCAACTCTGGAGTCTGAAGAATTCCGGAGCTGATTGTGTTGCCTTTCTATTGGTTAGTTGCAGTTAATGTTGCCATTCACTTTATGTGTTAGACCGGCACGGTTGGCCTAGTGGTAAGGCGTCCGCCCCGTGATCGGGAGGTCGTGGGTTCGAACCCCGGCCTGGTCATACCTAAGACTTTAAAATTGGCAATCTAGTGGCTGCTCCGCCTGGCGTCTGGCATTATGGGGTTAGTGCTAGGACTGGTTGGTCCGGTGTCAGAATAATGTGACTGGGTGAGACATGAAGCCTGTGCTGCGACTTCTGTCTTGTGTGTGGCGCACGTTAAATGTCAAAGCAGCACCGCCCTGATATGGCCCTTCGTGGTCGGCTGGGCGTTAAGCAAACAAACAAACAAAGTTTATGTGTTCTTGTATGTATGCTTACCCATATTTGCTGCATAACAGAACCCATAGTATTACTGAGACAAGGCAACGATCGAAGTGCAATGTTTTGTTATTCCAGATTTTGATCACTTTCTGTTACTGTACTCAAGAATCTGTGAATTGTTCTCTACTTTTATTAAAAATATTCATACCAGCTGTTGTCAAAAGAAAACCCAGAGTAAATTGTGATATGATTCTGGAAATTACGGCCTAACTTTTTGTAAAAAAAAAAAAAATTCAACTGTTGTAAATGTTGCAGTGAGACATTAAATGGATGCAGTATGATGTGGCTGTTAGCAAAATACTATAGTACTACTAATATAAAATGACTGTTGAAAGTTATCACTTGACAAAATTGTGAACAGCTGTGGCATTATGTGTTCTCTTAAAGTCAGTTTCATTTTCATGTGTGCGTGCAAGATATTGATGGTCATTTTACACCATGGAGCGAAATTGAATGCAACTAGCTTTTTAACTACATCAAGGCTGAATGCAGCTTGCCAGCATGTGCTGCATGCAATGTCTGGGAGCTTGTATGAACGTCTACATGATGTGATGTGTTGCAATGTGTACAACAGTTTGCACACAGACTTGTTTTGCGTTACTGTATGATGTAACGTTGACCTAAGGGGACACCGTTGCATATCTTCAGTTATCAGCTTTTTCTTTTATTAAACAGTTCAAAACGTAATAGCAGTTAGACATTGTGAAAAGTTTGACTTCAACCCTGGATGAAAGATAAGTATATGTACACATTTAAGCCATTTCACTGTTTATGTATCTAATGTACTACAGGTGGGACTTGGAATCTCTCAGATTTGTAACATTGTTGAGAATTGTTTTTCGTTCAATGCTGCTCATTCTCTCGGATACCCCCCGCGGGTTAGGGGGAAGAATTTACCCGATGCTCCCCAGCATGTCGTAAGAGGCAACTAACGGATTCTGTTTCTCCTTTTACCCTTGTTAAGTGTTTCTTGTATAGAATATAGTCAATGTTTGTAAAGATTTTAGTCAAGCAGTATGTAAGAAATGTTAAGTCCTTTGTACTGGAAACTTGCATTCTCCCAGTAAGGTCATATATTGTACTACGTTGCAAGCCCCTGGAGCAATTTTTTGATTAGTGCTTTTGTGAACAAGAAACAATTAACAAGTGGCTCTATCCCATCCCCCCCTTTCCCCGTCGCGATATTACCTTGAACGGTTGAAAACGACGTTAAACACCAAATAAAGAAAGAAAGAAACCGTTGCATATCTTCAGTTATCAGCTTTTTCTTTTATTAAACAGTTCAAAACGCAATAGCAGTTAGACATTGTGAAAAGTTTGACTTCAACCCTGGATGAAAGACAAGTATATGTACACATTTAAGCCATTTCACTGTTTATGTATCTAATGTACTACAGGTGGGACTTGGAATCTCTCAGATTTGTAACATTGTTGAGAATTGTTTTTCGTTCAATGCTGCTCATTCTCTCAGATGCCAGAAGACTAGTTCCGCATAACTCGCATTTGATTTTTTTTTAAGAGCACTTGCATCCCTTTGTTACTTGATCTTATCGTTTAGCTGTCTAACTTGGTGACGAATCTTATTTTTGTTAAATGGTGTTGTATTGCTTTTAATGGCTGCAATACATGGCTTGATAATATGGGTGACTACACTGAGCAAACAGTTGTGGCTTGGTCTCGTAGGATTCTTCTGTACAATGTATTATTTTGTGTATGTAACTCTTGGCTGCATAATTTGTTGGGTTTCTAGCGAGAGTGCCTGTCAATATTATTGTTCATTACGGGTTTAGAGAAGCAAGATTTCTTCCCGCAGTGGGGCACTGCGGTTATGAAATTAAAAGCCCCTCCTGTTTTTGGAACCGCAGGAGCTTTCTAGTTTGCTGTTAGGTAGATTTTTGGTTCCTCTTTCCTGTCATGCTCTCTTTTTCTTCATGAATTCTTTTCTTTTTTCTGCCTTCTTGCTCATTCACCTGTATTTTTTCCAAAAATCTCTTCTCTTTCCGCTTGTCTCGCGATTCATGTATAGTTTAATCTGTTAGTGTTCTGATGTAAGTCCAGCAGTAGATAGGTTAAGCCTATTTTAACATACTGGAAACTGGTAATCTTCCAGTAGGTATTAATTTAGTTTTACTAAAGCCTGCTGGGACACAAGTAATGGGTTAGTGCATTTGTAAACAGGAATCGCTTGACAAGTGGCCCCCTTCATCCCCCCCTTCCTCGTCCTGATATGGCTCTGCGTAGTCGGCTGGACGTTAAGCAACAAATAAACAAACAAACAAAAGCAAGATTTCTGTAATACTTAACTGGAATGACAGTGTCAGATTGGATATTACCTTTTTGAAAATGTGCTAATCGCTCCTCAGCCCTGAAAGTGGCGAGTATTTTACTCGCCATGGCGAGCAGAAGCATGTAACTGGCGAGTAGAAATGTTCATCTACTCGCCAAATGTTGCTGAAGCAAATTGTTGGTTTGGCTAGTAAAGTTTGCTCTCTGGTTAATATATTTTCAGAATCACTAGCCTTTGGCTATTTTACACTTGTTTGGACTTTCAGGGCTGCTCCTTACAAACTTTTGAAATCAGTTGCCCGCGTACTAGTATAAGTTTATGTTCTTTAACCAAACCTTACTTCACACACATCCATATATGCATGCAATGTACTTGCCCATGAATGGGTATTATAAATAGTGGAAGATGCACAATTCTAGATAGTATAGCCTTAGCTATATATTTTTCTTTTTGTCACTGGGTTTGCTTCTGCTATTCTTTGGGTTCAGTACATCTTACTGTAACTACACAAATTGGTGTTTGTAAACATATACGTTTCACTAACATCCCTTATTTTGTCAAAGGAGACGCCTTTGCACAGGAGGCACTCGCTCTGAATAATACAATAATCATACATGTTTTATGTGCCTCTGAATGTTCTTGTTCTTGTAATTCTATTTTGGTATGTACCCCCCGCGGGTTAGGGGGAAGAATTTATCCGATGCTCCCCAGCATGTCGTAAGAGGCGACTAACGGATTCTGTTTCTCCTTTTACCCTTGTTAAGTGTTTCTTGTATAGAATATAGTCAATGTTTGTAAAGATTTTAGTCAAGCAGTATGTAAGAAATGTTAAGTCCTTTGTACTGGAAACTTGCATTCTCCCAGTAAGGTAATACATTGTACTACGTTGCAAGCCCCTGGAGCAAATTTTTGATTAGTGCTTTTGTGAACAAGAAACAATTGACAAGTGGCTCTATCCCATCTCCCCCCTTTCCCCGTCGCGATATAACCTTCGTGGTTGAAAACGACGTTAAACACCAAATAAAGAAAGAAAGATTTTGGTATGTATTTATAATCGTTGACAGGCAGGTTAGGCGTGTCGAAGGCAATTTTCCATTTGAATATATTCATTTTAATGGACAATAAAGTGTTGTTATTGTTATTATTTTATACTGTTGTAAAAGAAAGAGGAGCACCAGGTCTTGGTCGAGCACAGTACAGCGCAGTCCATAAGAGAGGACGGTTCTATCTGTATTTCAGAATTGGGCTTTTTTTTTGTTGGTTGGCAAGAGAATTTCTGACTTCAATTTTTTTTCCTTGAATCAAAAGAAGGATCTGCAGTTTCCATTTTTGGGGGTGTTGATTGTGTATGTTCACATGTATGAGTGCATGTGCTGATCGAGGTACACATGTACTCCCTTTTTTCATCAAACAAAAAGGGTCAACTTGTGGGTGAAAAATATTGAGACAGTAAAAAGTATAGTCAAAGGAGTACAGAAGTTTGTTTTCTGTTTCTTGTTTTCTTGTTTTTGTGTGCCTTGTCCGAGAACATTGGGGCATAAGTATTTACAAGACATTTGTCTGTTTCTGTATTGTGATCCCCTCCAACAAGTGTATAAGAGCTGACAATGTCAAAACGTGGATAGTGGCATGTGTACAAGTCTTGAAGTGTAAGAATTGTGCGGTTCATTGTTTTATTTATGTTAAAGGCTTTTTTTTCTCTCTTTGTGGACTTCCCAGGACATAAAGGATTAGTGACCCGCCGCAGAATTTACCCGATGCTCCCCAGCATGTCGTAAGAGGCGACTAACGGATTCTGTTTCTCCTTTTACCCTTGTTAAGTGGTTCTTGTATAGAATATAGTCAATGTTTGTAAAGATTTTAGTCAAGCAGTATGTAAGAAATGTTTAGTCCTTTGTACTGGAAACTTGCATTCTCCCAGTAAGGTCATATATTGTACTACGTTGCAAGCCCCTGGAGCAATTTTTTGATTAGTGCTTTTGTGAACAAGAAACAATTAACAAGTGGCTCTATCCCATCCCCCCCCCCCCCCCCCCCCCCTTCCCCTGTCACGATATAACCTTGAACGGTTGAAAACGACGTTAAACACCAAATAAAGAAAGAAAGAAAGGATTAGTGCAAACATTTCTAGTAAGACAGTTGTTTTTTAACATTAGTTTGTTTTGCTGTTCAGGCAAATTGTTTTGGCTAGTATTTTTCGGTGTTGGTAATTTAGAAAAAAAAATATTACAGTACTCTGAAATACGAGTAGTACCGGATACAGCAAAAACACCAAAAGCAACTGATCACTTGAACTGTTGAGGATGTGCATACTTTGTTGAGTCATTGACCATTTCCGTTGTCAATTTTGATTGCATTTGTAGAACAGTTGTAATTTCAAAGCAATGAAATAAACCACACTTTATTTATGCAAACTAAATCATCAGGCCTTTTTACTTCTGTGCTATTTCTTGAATGATCATGAGATGTTTGTTTATTTATGAATGTAAATAGATTTTGATGTCAGATGTCAACTGCCTTTCTTTGGGATTTTATCTGTGATTTTTCTTCTGCAAAATGTTTTTTGTGGGAAGAATAAACTTGGGTTAAAAATACAAAGTGTGTGTGTGTGTGTGTGTGTGTGTGCACATTTATCAATCCAGGCGAACAAAGTCACAACGTGGTCACACATATGCGTGTGCTCGCACGAAGAAAATAATTCAAGCCTTAGCTTTTGTGAGAACTGAGGGATTTTCCAACCTTAATAGTCACAATAGTTCTCAGTTTCATATGTACCTACGTACAGAAATGTTTCACCTTGACCGACTGCATTTATGAATGTGACCGTCTTTTAATTTGTACCGTATGTGCAACACGTAGATAAAATGTATTCTCGACAGCAAAAGTAAGCACACACCATTCAACCACAGCAAAGAGAAAAATCCTGACACGAAACACGTCTTCACATTCTGCTGGCCCAAACATGTTTGGCGCACAGCACTATTTCGAAAGAACACTTACCCCAGAGTCCCTCCCCCCCCCCCCCCCCCCCCCCCCCCAAAAAAAACAAAAAAACACACACAAAAAACCCACCAATTCACTGCAAGAAGTTATAACTGGACGGGACAATCCAAACATGAATGCTTACGCTGCTTTTTGACTCACATGCGAAGCAAAAGTGAGTCTATGTACTTACCCGAGTCGTCCGTCCGTCCGTCCCGGCGTCCGTCCGGAAAACTTTAACGTTGGGTATTTCTTGGACACTATTCAGTCTATCAGTACCAAATTTGGCAAGATGGTGTATGATGACAAGGCCCCAAAAAACATACATAGCATCTTGACCTTGCTTCAAGGTCAAGGTCGCAGGGGCCATAAATGTTGTCTAAAAAACAGCTATTTTTCACATTTTTCCCATTTTCTCTGAAGTTTTTGAGATTTAATACCTCACCTATATATGATATATAGGGCAAAGTAAGCCCCATCTTTTGATACCAGTTTGGTTTACCTTGCTTCAAGGTCAAGGTCACAGGAGCTCTTCAAAGTTGGATTGTATACATATTTTGAAGTGACCTTGACCCTGAACTATGGAAGATAACTGTTTCAAACTTAAAAATTATGTGGGGCACATGTTATGCTTTCATCATGAGACACATTTGGTCACATATGATCAAGGTCAAGGTCACTTTGACCCTTATGAAATGTGACCAAAATAAGGTAGTGAACCACTAAAAGTGACCATATCTCATGGTAGAAAGAGCCAATAAGCACCATTGTACTTCCTATGTCTTGAATTAACAGCTTTGTGTTGCATGACCTTGGATGACCTTGGATGACCTTGACCTTGGGTCAAGGTCACATGTATTTTGGTAGGAAAAATGTGTAAAGCAGTTCTTAGTGTATGATGTCATTGCTAGGTTTAGCTGAAGGTCAAGGTCATGTAAAGGTCAAGGTCAAGCATGTGAGTCGTATGGGCTTTGCCCTTCTTGTTTCCAATTTGCTGAAAAGAAGTTTTTAAATATGCACCATGCATAAACTGTGAAAAATAAACTCGAAACCGTTGCTAGAATACAGGGGCTAGATTGCTCTTCAGACATGCAATACAATTGCTTTGACGTCAGTATCTATTGCAACGTTTGATCACTAACTATTTTCTAATTTACCCCAAGAACCAAGCAGAAATGATGGAGAAAAAAACCCATATGTATCCAGTTTTGGCTTGCAAATATATATATATATATATATAACTTTTTTTCACACAAAAAGCGCGGCACCCTTTAAATGTAAAGAAAGCGCGTGGAAGCTTCGATTTACATTGTTTGAAGTCAGATTTACTTGTATGTTGACATTTAGAACTTTCATTTAAAAGCACCACAAGCGAATGATAACTACTTCTAGTTTAATCCACTTCTGAAAGCACTGAAGTTTTCTTAAGTTTTGTTAGTGATGGTTTCACAACAGAAAAAAGTAACGGCAAGCGATTCACAGAGCGCGGCGCGCTGTGCAGCGCGGCGATTCACAGAGCGCGGCGCGTTGTGCAGCGCAGCGATTCCCAGAGCGCGGCTATTGCTCTCACCAGCGCAGCTTTATTTTTGTACATGCATGATTATCAGCAACATTCTTTCTTTCCCGGACACTCAAAAGCAACTTCAGGGCCGCAAGACTACAAAATTGCACTTTCTGCAGACTGAATATACGCGTTCAAATCAACCAGGAAAAAAACCACTGAAAAAACGATCTGCGCATGCGTGAATTCCAAAATGGCTGCTGAAGTGTTAACTGGTGTGACACCGATTAACAGTTCCGCGGCACTGTACTCGGATAATTGTTTAAAAACGTCATCCCAGTTTAAAAACTCAGCTCCTTTCCATATAGTAGAAACCATGCAATGACATGTAGTGATATGACTGCCAAGTATTCAAGGCCGGTGTCACGAACTGAAAACTCTGCCTGAACAATCCTTCTCATTGCGGTCAACTGCGCATGCTCTAACATGGGGAGATTAATCAGGTCGTGAACAACCTAACCCTAACCCTTACCCTTACCCTAATCCTAACCCTAATCCTAACCCTAACCCGAACCCTAACCCATGGTTCGATCGGTCAAAGGGTCGCATTTTGTAAGTCCAAGATTGGCGCATGCGCACTGATTGACCGCAATGAGAAGGATTGTTTTTCGGCGCAGCGATATATTGGGAATTCAGTTGAAAGAGTGAGAGAGAGAGAGAATGGAGCTCTGTTTTTCGTTTCTCAAAAAGATCAGATAGATGTAGCTGTTGTAAACTTTGCGATTGTGAAGGAAATGTATCGGCAGAATACATCGCGCGTCGTGAATCGCAGCGCTCCTCGTAGCGCCGCGCGTTGTAAATCGCAACGCTGCACAACGCGCCGCGCGCTGTGAATCCACTTCGAAAAGTAACGGTTCCAAATCTACAATCACCCAAACAACAACTCCCCAACCGTTGAGTCTTGGTTTTGTCAGTACTACCAAATGAAAAGACGACAAGGACTTTTCCCTAAAGTGTTATCATTTAATGGTATAGACAAGGCTGTCCAATTTTGTCAAAAGAACTCACTTCGACAGAAAGTACCCTTCGATTCCAAGAAACCTGCTACACGTTGCGCCGATGGTGAAACTATTCTTAAAATATCTCGAGAATCAAGCAAAAGTTAAAATGGATTGCTGATGGTTAAGTTTTATGACCAAAAATAGTGCTTTCACAACAGAGCCGCTTACACAATACAGAGCACTGACAATGTCGCCAGATGATTGTCACTAATAGTACGCAATATATATCTGAACCACCGAGTGAGTGTGTGTGTCCTTTACAGCATTTGGAAGAGACCGATGACTGAAACAGGACGGGACAAAAGTGAAGAGTGAGACAATGAAGAAGGCAAGGGCGACTATAAAAACGAAACAAAAGAAATGACGTTGTAAAAAAAGAAATAAAAAGAAAGGAAAGGGGAAAAAAGACAGAAACAAAAAGACAGTAGCAGTTCTTTATTTTGGACAAAAATAACACAAAAAAACAGTGTTGTCCAACTTCGTGATCAGAAAGACTTCATGCCTCAGTTTTCTGAAAACCGATCCAAGGCAGTACTGGCTCGGACACTGACGAAAAGTTCACACCTCCAAAGCTGCCTTAAAAAACAACGCTTTGCACCACACTTCGAACTCCCAAGGTGAACAGTGCACTCCTGTTTCAACATTTGAGTTATGCCGCGCAGACTAGCGCGCACTATTTGTCCGGGGATTACTCCGCGCGTGAGTTCGCGCAAGGTGTGTCGCGAACGGACACCTTCGGTTCGTGTCTGAGAAGAACTTGCCCGATACTTCAGTGCCTGTATCGACTCGGATCCTGGGACAGATTAGAGCAGCGCCAAAAAACAGGTTGACATTTAGAACCCTTCATGCAGTTATTCGCAATAACGACCCTCCTTCCAGGCGATCCTTCCTTCGTTAATAAGCTAGACATTCCTTGGAATTCGCAGCATGTAGAGGGCAAAAAATGGAGGGTGATATTTTTTCTCCCGGCGTATATAAGCGCAGGGTTGCGAGAAAAAGACTGAAACTGTCGTCTCGGAGGTGTGGAATCAGAAGATAGATAACGTTGTATTCTACCTCAGCAATATGTTGGCCGTATTCTTTTCGGCCTTGATAGGTGAGTCCTTAGTAATTTTTGTAATGTGTTTTGTCATCATTTTCACGATTTTTTGTATTCAGAACAAGCTGGGTAACAAAAAACAATGTTCATAATTATGTAACAAATCAAAGTAGTGAATGGGTTTGAGCTTCAGGTGAAAAATAGATTGTCAAAGTAAAGACCAATCAGACTGTTTGTTTGATATGTAGAACCATCGCAGCTTTAGATTCGTGTTTGCAACGATTGTAAACATTGACTCTCAAAGACCCAATCAATGTTGATAATTACCGCGACGACTCATGGTCAATTTGAAGCTAAACTGTGCAATCGGATGAAAAGTCTTAAAAGAAAAGGCTCATATATACATACTAAAAACTTACTGAACTCGGTCTCGGTCGATAAAGATGAAACAGAAGTCGATAATTATGCTCCCTTCGTACCGACAAGAAAGCTGGTCTGACAACAAGCCACCAAACATCTTATAATGTTTTTGTCTTTCTTTTATACACCGCTTCCGGTCCTCTTACGATTCTGTGTCTTAAAACAATTATATAAACTTTGCAATATTTTCTTGCCCAAAGAAAAGCTGCAAAAAAATTACATGTTCTTCTTTTGTGTTTTTTTTCTTCTGGATTTTTGATGTTGCTTAATTGTTTTACTACTAATAGCATTTGTAACAATGGCCGTTGCACAAACACAGTTTCAGGATATGATTTTTAATGAGCGAATGGGAAAGAATGGCTTGACATCTTCAGTTTACGGGTTTTTTTTAATTTATGATGCAAACACTGTTTGAAACCTGAATCCTTATCATAACTGGTTTCTTCGTTGGGCAAGTTGCATACTATTTTATTTTAGTTATCATTCTTTTTCTCCCTTAATACATAATTTGGCACTCTGTGTGTGTGTGTGCGTGTGTGTGTGTGTGTGTGTGTGTTTCATATATCATATCTTCGTTTGTCTGTTTTCATTCTTTCCATGCAGGTTCTTTTTCTTTCTTCTTCTTTTCCTCTGTTTGTTCGCTAGCTCTCCGACCCCATGTTTTTAGATCAGAATTTTGTTTCTTCTCTTTTGCTTCCTTGTCCCTCATGTTTTCTTCTTTAGTTTCTGGGCTGTTATTTACTTTGGAACGTTACCTTTTTGTGTGGTGTGTTTCAAGGAAGAATAAGTTTGATGAAAGTAAATAACCCCGTGGGTCCAGGGAAAGGTGGGGTGAGGGGGGCGGGGTGAGGGAGGAGCGCATCATTGAATAGCCTCCTCTTGTGAAAGAAAAAAATAAAATAAAATAAAAATATAAAAAAATAAATTAAAAAAATGTGCATGTGCAGAAAAACACTATAATTATTGTGTCCCTTCTCATCTGGGTTAAAGTATAAAACATGATGTTAGTTACAGACACATCTACAGGTGAAAATTCCCCCCGCGGGTTAGGGGGAAGAATTTACCCGATGCTCCCCAGCATGTCGTAAGAGGCGACTAACGGATTCTGTTTCTCTTTTTACCCTTGTTAAGTGTTTCTTGTATAGAATATAGTCAATGTTTGTAAAGATTTTAGTCAAGCAGTATGTAAGAAATGTTAAGTTCTTTGTACTGGAAACTTGCATTCTCCCAGTAAGGTAATACGTTGTACTACGGTTGCAAGCCCCTGGAGCAAATTTTTGATTAGTGCTTTTGTGAACAAGAAACAATTGACAAGTGGCTCTATCCCATCTCCCCCCTTTCCCCGTCGCGATATAACCTTCGTGGTTGAAAACGACGTTGAACACCAAATAAAGAAAAGTACAGGTGAAAATAACATGCACTCGAAAGCAATTTCATTTTTTCGGTTTTTTTATTGTTCTCGAAGAAATCCGCAAAATTGCTAAGATTTGGCTTTGCCTGATTTCAACCGTGGTTGGCACATGTACGTGTTCTTGCAGGCGTGTGTGTAGCGGGGACGTGGAACGGGGGTGCCGTCAACTTTGACTGCTCCGTGGCGGTGGGCGCGGTGTGGTGGGGCTGCGGCAGTTACGGGCTGTGTGAGAGCGGTCAGTACTCCCAGGTGGACTGTGTCAACGGGACCGTCTACAACCGGGCCGAGCAGCGCTGCACTGAGTGAGCAATATATACATTTTCGGAAATAACTCTGTCTGGTTTTGTATGGGTCGCGGAAGAGTGAATATTTTTTTTATATGAAGTCTTATATATCGCGCGCGTATCTCCAGACTCGGACTCAAGGCGCAGGGATCTATTTATGCCGTGTGAGATGGAATCTTTTTTACACAATACATCACGCATTCACATCGACCAGCAGATCGCAGCCATTTCGGCGCATATCCTACTTTTCACGGCCTATTATTCCAAGTCACACGGGTATTTTGGTGAACATTTTTTTTTTATCTATGCCTAACCAATTTTGCCAGGAAAGACCCTTTTGTCAATCGTGGGATCTTTAACGTGCACACCCCAATGTAGTGTACACGAATTTGTTGGACAAATAAATTCCCACGTGCTTCCTGTCCACGTGTTTCAGACAGATTGTCCCATTCAATGTTTGTCCGAGTAAAAGCAAGGATATTCACTCTTTCACAAGTCATACAAACCCGACAGAGTTAATTTTGAAATTCGTCTATTGTCTATCTGCCTTTGCGTGTATGTGGCTCTGTTGTTGTTGTTGTTGTTGTTGTTGTTGTTGTTGTTGTTTCTGTGACTTTATTTTCTGTACTGAGCGTCTATGGTGAAGCTTGCCGCGACAAGAGTGCGCTGAGTAAGTATATCACAAGCTTGTATGTTGCTCTGTTGTTGTTATTTTCTGGGTGCTTTAGTTTCTGAATTGAGCGCCTGTGGTTCCTCCGAAAACGGCGTATGGCTGCCTAAATGGCGGGGTAAAAAACGGTCATACACGTGAAATTCCACTCGTGCAAAAAAACACGAGTGTACGTGGGAGTTTCAGCCCACGAACGCAGAAGAAGAAGAAGAAGAAGAAGAGCGCCTGTGGTGTATGGGCGGGGATATAGCTCAGTTGGTAGCGCGCTGGATTTGTATTCAGTTGGCCGCTGTCAGCGTGAGTTCGATCCCAGGTTCGGCAGAAATTTATTTCACAGAGTCAACTTTGTGTGCAGACTCTCTTCGGTGTCCGAACCTCCCCCCGTGTACACTACATTGGGTGTGCACGTTAAAGATCCCACGATTGACAAAAGGGTCTTTCCTGGCAAAATTGCTTAGGCACAGTTAATAATTGTCTACCTATACCCGTGTGACTTGGAATAATAGGCCGTGAAAGGTAAATATGCGCCGAAATGGCTGCAATCTACTGGCCGTATAAAATTTCATCTCACACGGCATCACTGCAGAGCGCCTAGAACTGTACCCACGGAATATGCGCGATATAAGACTCATTGATTGATTGATTGATTAAAGCTTAAAATAGTGCTTTTAGTGAGTAGAATGCATCATCGTCGCTTGTATATCATATAACAAATAAATTCTGTCACTAAGTTAGGAGTTTAATTATCCCGTCACTAATTTGAACGTTTTCCGTCGTCGCCCCTTATATTAAACTTTCTCCCTTTGCTAAATGACGAAAATGTGCCGTTCTCTTGGTGTTGGTGTCCCAGATTCTCCCGTCATTAAATGTGACGTTATCTGACAGTATTGATGTTCTCTGTCAGTATTGACGTTCTCTGTCAGTGCTCCGTATTCTCCCATCAGTAAAATAGACCTTTTTTTTTCTTCTCCATCGCCCCTATTATTCTTCCTTCACTAAATGTAACGTTTTCTGTCAGTGTCCCATACTCTCCCGTCATTAGATCTGTCGTTCTCTGTCAGTGCCCAATATTTTTGCGTCACTAAATGTGACATTTTCCGTCATTGTCCCATATTTTCCCGTCACGAAATGTGATTTTTTTTCTGTCAGTGTCCCATATTCTCCCGCCACTGACTAAATTTGACCCGTTCTGTGATTGTTCCACATTTTTCCGTCACTAAATTTGGCGTTCCCTGTCTATATGTCACACTTTCCACTGTCACTAAATTTGACGGGTGTTCTAACCTCATATTCACAAGTCGCTAAATTTGTCGCTTTCTGTCTTCGTCCCATATTTTTCCGTCACTAAATTTGAAATTTTCAGTCAATATGTCTCATATTTTCCAGTCACTAAAAATATTTTTGGTATCTTTATTTTTGTTGTTGTTTGTTTCAGGCCTGCGACCGCCCCATATCCTTGCGGAAGCACCCCTCCTGACTGCAGCCTGTACATAGACAGCCCTGGTCACCGCATCCCTGACAACCAGCCCGACACCTTTGACAACAGGCCAGCCTGCAGCTACTACTTTACCTGCTCCTATGGCCGTTTCCTTGGTTACCAGGCCTGTTCCGAAGGTACGATATAGTTTGCGAAATGACATTTTTCCAAGTGTATTTGAGACATGATATTTTTGCCAGTGCGTTTAGAGACATGCCATTTTTCCGAGTGCATTTGAGACATGATATTTTCGTAAGTGCGTTTGAGACATGCCATTTTTCCGAGTGCATTTGAGACATGCCATTTTTCCGAGTGCATTTGAGACATGATATTTTCGTGAGTGCGTTAAAGACATGACATTTTTGCAAGTGCATTTCATTCATGAAATTTTTTCAAGTGCATTTAGAGATATGACATTTTCTCAAGTGCATTCGAGTCATGACATTTTTGCAAGTGCATTTTGAGACATGACATTTTCGCAAGTGCATTTTGAGACATGACATTTTCCCAAGTGCATTTGAGTCATGACATTTTCGCAAGTGCATTAGAGACATGACATTTTCCCAAGTGCATTGGAGTCATGACATTTTTGCAAGTGCATTAGAGACATGACATTTTCCCAAGTGCATTTGAGACATGACATTTTACAAAGTGTACTCGGAATTCCGACCCAGATATTTGTTCAAGGGTCATTTTATGAGATAACCCGCAAATCCGTTGAGAAATAGGGAGAGATGTGTGCCGCAGCAGTTGGCGGTGGTGGTTGGGCTTTGGAGGACTAGGGGTGGGGTGGTATCAGACTTGACTTTGACTCCACCAGTAGCTCACGACCCGACCATGGATGTATTCATGGACTGCTTATTGAGATTGTGGGTAAACCGTTCCACGTCTAGATATAAGCACACCATTTAATTATGCAAATAGATATCCCACCGAATGTGATAGATTTACGCAATCTGTAAGTAGATTGTTTTCTCTGAAAATGGTTTGATTACTTCAACTGCCGTCCTTGACTTTTAGAGCGAGGAATCACATGGCGAAAAATTGCGAAGAAAGAGAACTGCAATATATTTATGTGAAACTTCACGAACAAAATAAGTTAATGAACCAAAACAATGCAATGGTCTGAATTTCTTCGGTACTGATGGAGAGATGGATGGTATGATGGTAAATGAACCAAAACAATGCAATGGGCTGAAATAATGTTGTACTCATAAGCTGTTAAATGGATGGATGAATAGATGGATGATCTGGTTGATTGAATAATTGGCTGCTTGAGTGATTGAGATTTGTCATATAGATCTACATCCTCTCTCCTCTCCTCTTTTCAAGGAACCGTGTACGACGAAGAAAACCAGCGATGCAGCCAGCCTGAGGTTGTCTCCCCTCCTTGCGGCTTCGGCCCGGTGAGGGAAGGGGAAGAAGAACAAGCAAGTCAATACGGTCAAGGTCAAGGACTCGTGGGTCCCACTGGTACCGTAGACAGTTTCGGCCAAGGCAGCCAGTATGGGCAAGACGGGTTGCAGTCGGGAAGTCAAACCAACACCCGGTACGGGAATAACAACCAACCGCAGCAGAATAGCCAGTACGGGACCCAGAACCCGTACACTCAGAATTCCCAGCATGGAAACCAGGGCCAGGGAAAGCAAGTGAGCAATGAAGTGCCCGGTCCATGGTTTCGCCGCAGGTACAGGTTCTAAAATGGGCGCTTGATTCCTTTCTAAGAACCATTGGTTTCGCCTCGGCACAGATTCTAGAATTTCAATGACTTAAGTGGTCCCTTTGATGCTCTCTCTCTCCGACTATTTGTTGTTGTTGCTTGTATTACTGTAGTACGTTGGTATCGATTCAGGGTCCTATTCTTAAATGGGGTTTCACAGCCTCCATAACTAATCGCTAAGGCGTTGGTATAGATCCCTCAACGGCGTCTTACCTCATCTCGGAACCATGGTTCACCTTTTGGTGCAGATTCTGAGCTTAGCTCTTCCGACTTCTCAAGCTAGAGCTCAAGAATGTCTGTCTGGAATCTAAAATTGGTTAAAATCGCCGAACTGAAATAATTTTGCTGTCGTCATGCATCATTTGTATTACTGAAAGATGGTTTTTGTTCATTTTTTGTTTGTTTAAACGTATGTGTCTCTATTTTACAAATAAAGATCTTTTGTGTCATCTCATCTTCACATGTGTTCCTCAATCCGCCAGTATTTCTTAGCTTCTGGCTAATCATGTCAGTATTTTACCATGAAAGTATGTGCCGTTGTAGAGTGAATTTTGAGGTATGTATGTTCAGAACAGTGTTCAGTAGCTTCAAAGGCTGTATGTGAAAGTTGTCTCTTGGAATGGTTGTCGACATCCATGTAGCCCACTTAACTATCCAGAGATTACAGACCCAGTGGTTCATACGATATGCCTTTTTGTTTTCTTTTTACCTAACCATCCAGATCCTTTGTTCACAATTGAGTTCCATCGTTCAGAGGAAAAAGAGGCATATCCTTTTCTACCCCTGATTTGATGGTAATTTACAGATGCCAAGTTGAACTGCACTGAGAGTACTGTTTTAAATGATTTGCTTCGATGTTATTGGTCTTGGTCGTCACGTGTGTTTTCAATGGTATACTGCGGTCCCTGTGTCTGGGCATACTGTGAATTTGTGTCGCAAAGAACGCAGTGAATAAACATGCAAGATAAACCCAAATTTGTGTCTTCAGGTTCATGCGTAGGCGCTTCTACGCGCGCGTGTGTCAGTGTGTGTGTGAGTTTGTGTGTGTGTGTGTGTGTGTGTGTGTGTGTGTGTGTGTGTGTGTGTGTGTGTGTGTGTGTGTGTGTGCGTGTGTGTGTGTGTGCATGTGTGTGCATGTGTGCGCGCGCGTGTTTGTTTTTCTGTTTGTGCTCGTAGAAGACGCGACACAAACAAATCCACCGCAACACGGTGGCCTAGTGGTAAGGCGTCCGCCCAGTGAGCGGGAGGTCGTGGGTTCGAACCCCGGCCGGGTCATACCTAAGACTTTAAAATTGGCAATCTAGTGGCTGCTCCGCCTGGCGTCTGGCATTATGGGGTTAGTGCTAGGACTGGTTGGTCCGGTGTCAGAATAATGTGACTGGGTGAGACATGAAGCCTGTGCTGCGACTTCTGTCTTGTGTGTGGCGCACGTTAAATGTCAAAGCAGCACCGCCCTGATATCACCTTTCGTGGTGGACTGGGCGTTAAGCAAACAGACAAACAAACAAACAAATCCTGGTTACATTTGCATTTGATTTGATACACCTAGTCATTATTCGGACCTGTAATAAAATGAATGATTACAAGAAAACACACACACCCGCACACACGCACGCACGAACGCACGCCCCCTCTCCCCGAATAATGACTAGGTGTATCAAATCAAATACAAATGTAACACTACATTGGGGTGTGCACGTTAAAGATCCCACGATTGACAAAAGGGTCTTTCCTGGCCGCAAAATTGTATAGGCATAGATAAAAAAAATGTCCACCAAAATACCCGTGTGACTTGGAATAATAAGCCGTGAAAAGTAGGATATGCGCCGAAATGGCTGCGATCTGCTGGTCGATGTGAATGAGTGATGTATTGTGTAAAAAATTCCATCTCACACGGCATGAAATAGATCCCTGCGCCTTGAGTCCGAGTCTGGAGATACGCGCGCGTAATAAGACTTCATATAACATAACAAATCTACGGTGGTGTATAAAATCGTGTACACGAGAAGAAGGTAACTTTAACCATATTTTGTTCTGGTGGGTTCAGTTGCAAAAGCACTCCGATGAGCTAAAATCCAAGCGGTCTTCGTCATCGCTCTCTTGACGAAAGAAAAGGCACAGCATTCAAACGCCTAAATTAAAGCGGAAAGTTTTGGACACTAAGACTTAATTATGTGGCAAAGTTGACAAGATTAATCAAGTCTTCTTTTATGAAGCGTTTTCAAGTGATTCGGTGTGCGCGACAAACTTCCAGAGTAATAGCACTTCAGTGAAAAGAAAAACAAATATCTCTAAGACACATTTTTGCACGTCGTCCAGGAAGAGAAAAAAAGAATCGGATCAGTGATCGTGTGAAGTGTCTTATTACACAAGCATAAATTACCCCCAAAAGGAAAAAGACGAGGCACTTCACAAATCGGCCAACCAGTCAAACTCAAGTGGGTGGGTTAACAGTGCAGTAGCTGTAGTGTGATAACAAACACACACACAAACTGTCAAATGCAATCAAACTGCTCATGGTTTGCTCATTCTTTTGTGTGATTTTCACATAAAAACAGTTAACTACTGGAAAGTTCTATTTAAGGCGACCACAGCATATGTGTTCATTTCGAAAAGAGCATTACGGAGAGCGAGTTTTGGTCGATTCTGGAAGGAAGAAAACTGTTTGAGAATCAGAAGGTGTTACACTAGGGTCCAGGCCTGAACGGTTCGTTTGTCGAATGTTATCTCCAGAAGCAGTAACATCAACAATTAAAAAAAAAACACAAGAAAGGTAAGTCGTTGGAACGTTTGTTGTTGACAAAAACCATTACATTCACAAATATATCGATCCAACGGTTTTTGTTTTTTGTGTTTTTTGATTCTGAAAATTGGAACGTTGGCAGTCTCTTTGTTTTTGGATTTAGTAACATCAACAGCAATATTAATACAATAGTTACGCCAGTAGCTGCAGCAGGAATATAAGCGGAAGAAAATGCAACAACAGAAGCAGCAGTAGTAGTGTTAGTGACAGCGACAGAGAAGCGAACAAGGAAGAAGAAGAAGAAGAAGAAGAAGAAGAAGACAAGACCGGCGCAGTGGCGTGGTGGTAAGACGTCGGTCTCCTAATCGGAAGGTCGTGTGTTCGAATCCCGGTCGCTGCCGCCTGGTGGGTTAAAAGTGGAGATTTTTCCGATCTCCCAGGTCAACTTATGTGCAGACCTGCTAGTGACTTAACCCCCTTCGTGTGTACACGCAAGCACAAGACCAAGTGCGCACGGAAAAGATCATGTAATCCATGTCAGAGTTCAGTGGGTTATAGAAACACGAAAATACCCAACATGAGAGATGTTCAACGTGCGGGCTACTTCACCTGCCTTGACCTCTCACCAATTCATTGTAAAGCGCTTAGAGAATGTCAAGCGCTCTATAAATCTCCCATGTTATCATTATTATTAAGAAGAAGAAGAAGAAGCAGCTACAGGTATGGGTGGCCGAGTGGTAAACGCACTTGCCTCGGAAGCAAGAGGTTGCGAGTTCGACCCTGGGTCAGGGCGTTAGCAATTTTCTCCCCCCTTTCCTAACCTAGGTGGTGGGTTCAAGTGCTAGTCTTTCGGATGAGACGAAAAACCGAGGTCCCTTCGTGTACACTACATTGGGGTGTGCACGTTAAATATCCCACGATTGACAAAAGGGTCTTTCCTGGCAAAATTGTATAGGCATAGATAAAAATGTCCACCAAATACCCGTGTGACTTGGAATAAAGGCCGTGAAAGGTGAATGCTCGCCCTAATAGGCTTGAGGTTTGCTGGCCGATGTGAATGCGTGATATATTGTGTAAAAAAATTCATTTCACACGGCAGAAATTAATATGTAAAGCGCCTAGAGAACGTCAAGCGCTATATAAATCTCCCCACACAATACAATTGCCGCAGTAGATATAATCGCAGCAACAGCAGCAGAGCGTAATTCGTAGTCGTTTTGTCATCAGACCTGTGCACCTTTGTCATATTTTCCTCCAGGAGTCAAGAGTGAAAACACAACCACCCTCTACCAGCATAGTGCATGCGTCTGGTAGCGGACAGTCAAGACAACCATGGCAAATTACGAGTTCATTTTCAACAAGAAGGATGAGTACACGGCCAAACATTTGTCGGACCTTTACCGCTACCACCTGCCCATGTTGGTAGCGGTTTCCAGGGGTTTCTATGGCAACAGAGAGGAAATGACCTTCAGCACGGGTCAGGTGAGTTTTGTGAACACAATTGGGCTGGCCATCTCAGACCTAATCAGGCTTTTACATGGGATAAACTAAAAATTAACTGCCTGGGTGCTGTCTGTACGCCGGTAGAATTTTCGATGAACGAATTTCGTAAAAATTAAGCCACTAGAGGCTTTAAAAGAAATCAATTTATCAAATGATTCCAATTTACTACAACGAGCAGTCAGGGTGTTGGTGTTTGGTAAGTGGAGGGGTGGTCTTATCCCGTGTAAAAGCTTGGGCGGATCTGAGCCATTAAATTATATTTTCACGAGAAGGAGTGTGCCTTTAAACGATAATGTTGTTGCGTAAACGATCGTGTTTACCACCACGGTATGATCTCTTCAGGCGCATAGGTAAGAAAAACATTCTGTCACTCATACATGTATAGTAAAAAACAAGTCGCGTAAGGCGAAAATACAACATTTAGTCAAGTAGCTGTCGAACTCACAGAATGAAACTGAACGCAATGCAACGCAGCAAGACCGTATACTCGTAGCATCGTCAGTCCACCGCTCATGGCAAAGGCAGTGAAATTGACAAGAAGAGCGGGGTATTCGTTGCGCTGAGAAGGATAGCACGCTTTTCTGTACCTCTCTTCGTTTTAACTTTCTGAGCGTGTTTTCAATCCAAACATATCATATCTATATGTTTTTGGAATCAGGAACCGACAAGGAATAAGATGAAAGTGTTTTTAAATTGATTTCGAAAATTTAATTTTGATCATAATTTTTATATTTTTAATTTTCAGAGCTTGTTTTTAATCCAAATATAACATATTTATATGTTTTTGGAATCAGAAAATGATGGAGAATAAGATGAACGTAAATTTGGATCGTTTTATAAAAACAATAATTTTTTACAATTTTCAGATTTTTAATGACCAAAGTCATTAATTAATTTTTAAGCCACCAAGCTGAAATGCAATACCGAAGTTCGGGCTTCGTCGGAGATTACTTGACCAAAATTTCAACCAATTTGGTTGAATAATGAGAGCGTGACAGTGCCGCCTCAACTTTCACGAAAAGCCGGATATGACGTCATCAAAGACATTTATCAAAAAAATGAAAAAAACGTCTGAGGATATCATACCCAGGAACTCTCATGTCAAATTTCATAAAGATCGGTCCAGTAGTTTAGTCTGAATCGCTCTACACACACACACAGACAGACAGACAGACAGACAGACAGACACACATACACCACGACCCTCGTCTCGATTCCCCCCTCTATGTTAAAACATTTAGTCAAAACTTGACTAAATGTAACAAGTCGCGTAAGGCGAAAATACAACATTTAGTCAAGTAGCTGTCGAACTCACAGAATGAAACTGAACGCAATGCAACGCAGCAAGACCGTATACTCGTAGCATCGTCAGTCCACCGCTCACGGCATAGGCAGTGAAATTGACAAGAAGAGCGGGGTAGTAGTTGCGCTGGGAAGGATAGCACGCTTTTCTGTACCTCTCTTCGTTTTAACTTTCTGAGCGTGTTTTTAATCCAAACATATCATATCTATATGTTTTTGGAATCAGGAACCGACAAGGAATAAGATGAAAGTGTTTTTAAAATTGATTTGGAAAATTTAATTTTGATCATAATTTTTATATATTTAATTTTCAGAGCTTGTTTTTAATCCGAATATAACATATTTATATGTTTTTGGAATCAGCAAATAATGGAAAATAAGATAAACGTAAATTTGGATCGTTTTATAAAAAACATATTTTTTTTACAATTTTCAGATTTTTAATGACCAAAGTCATTAATTAATTTTTAAGCCACCACGCTGAAATGCAATACCGAAGTCCGGGCTTCGTCGAACATTACCCGACCAAAATTTCAACCAATTTGGTTGAAAAATGAGGGCGTGACAGTGCCGCCTCAACTTTCACGAAAAGCCGGATATGACGTCATCAAAGACATTTATCAAAAAAATGAAAAAAACGTTCGGGGATTTCATACCCAGGAACTCTCATGTCAAATTTCATAAAGATCGGTTCAGTAGTTTAGTCTGAATCGCTCTACACACACACACACACAGACAGACAGACAGACAGACAGACACACAGACACACATACACCACGACTCTCGTCTCGATTCCCCCCTCTATGTTAAAACATTTAGTCAAAACTTGACTAAAAGTAAAAAGGACGAGAAGCACTATACGTGGAACCAATACGTGAACGTGTATGCGTATGTACACGTGCGTGTAGATTTTGATGTCACCTGTACGCGTCGAAGAGACTTGGTCCACATACACACAACATGTAGATCCACGAAAACATCTTACGTGAAAGAAACATGTGATGAGGTTACACGTTTACGCTCTCGTTCTGAAAAAGAACCCACTTTCTGGACCTCTCTAATATTCTAAATTGTCTTTTCTACCCGGAACATTAATGTTTTGCTGAATTGATTTAGCAGATTGACATAGTTTGACTTCCAAAATAGATTCACCAGCAACAACATAATCCTTATCTGCATAATGTGTAACGGTGATTCGTCTAAAACACAAACTGCTAGATTTAGCGTGGCGATTGATTGTAAAATTGCGCCTCTTTTATTGTGGTTAACGCAACCCTACAATTGGTTGCGGTGACACCGTGTAACGTTGATTCGACCTAAAATAGACTACGCAGCGTTAATTGATTAGCCGTAAACTGTGTCACAGATTCTGAGGCTGCATGAGCTGCGACAACAGCAGAGGGCGCTGGTGCATGACGACACGAAGAACACCCTGAGTGTTCCCCTTGACTACAAGCATCTTTTCTTTGTCGGTGGTGATCGTTCTGGTAAGTTCACACTCATTGATTAAGGTCACTATCATTTAATTTGTTCAAGTAAATGATAAAAAAATTAAAAAAAATGGTGAAACCGAAATTCGACCAGTGATCGCATTTCTAGAACACTTTTTTTGTTAGAATGTTGTCCGGCTTTTGCTGAGAATGCGCCGGTTTTTATCATTGAACATGCATGTTTAATTTAGAAAACACAGAACAAACAAACAAACAATAATAATTAAAAACAAAAACAATAAAACAATCCCCCAACTGAACAAAGAATCTGAAACAAACAAACAGAAACAGGCGGTGTGAATTGCATTCATTAAGTTATATATTTGCGATCTTAGTAGTCGAAGGACATATTACTAATAATGAGATAATGTGTGTGTGTGTGTGTGTGTGTGTGTGTGTGTGTGTGTGTGTGTGTGTGTGTGTGTACATGCGTGCGTGTGTGTGTGTGTGTTCCTCGGTGCGCACGCGCGTGTGTGTGTGTGTGTGTGTGTGTGTGTGTATGTGTGTGTGTGCGCGCGTGTTGTGTTTATTCAAAACGACTTTTCACTCTACCAGAGTCCTTCACGCTGCGACAAATAGCCGAGAAGTACTCGCTGCCTGTGAAGGTGGTCTTTTCCGACGATCACGTGCACTTTGACAGTGACAACGACCACTCCCGCAGCCTGGTGTCCCTCACCATCATCAAGGTCCACTCCGAGACCTACTTCGTGGCCAATACCATCGCGAATGGTAAGTGTGCGCTGTTTTTTGGCAAACCCAATGTAGCAAGCTTGTGACAATGACCCTGACAACGACTGTGACAACGCTGCAACCAATCAGGGACCAGTATTTTGAAATTGACCAATCGTTTTGTTTATGGGCGTAGGAAGACACCCGGGAAAAGTCTCTCCACCCCCTCCCGGTTCCCACACCAGTGTTGTTTGTTCGTATGGTTGGATATTGTTGCCTTGTCGAAGGTGTTTAGGTTTTGACCTTCTTTCTATTTGTAACCATCGTCACCCTCCCTAAAGTGCCCTTAGAGCCAGGAGATTTCTGTGACAAGTACTGAAGAACCTGAATATTGGTATGGATTAACATCATAACCTTTTAAGCAAGCGGTTTGTCTAGCGGATTAGATGCAAGTAAATGGGATTGTCCCAGCTAGCTGTGCTCATCCGTTTTGTTGTCAAATGTTACATGGCGCGCCCTTTCTAGGCTTTTCTATGGACATGACATTTGATTTTGTTTGTTTGTTTGTTTGTTAGTTTGCTTAACGCCCAGCCGACCACGAAGGGCCATATCAGGGCGGTGCTGCTTTGACATATAACTTGCGCCACACACAAGACAGAAGTCGCAGCACAGGCTTCATGTCTCACCCAGTCACATTATTCTGACACCGGACCAACCAGTCCTAGCACTAACCCCATAATGCCAGACGCCAGGCGGAGCAGCCACTAGATTGCCAATTTTAAAGTCTTAGGTATGACCCGGCCGGGGTTCGAACCCACGACCTCCCGATCACAGGGCGGACGCCTTACCACTAGGCCAACCGTGCCGGTGACATTTGATTTAATAGTACACGTCGTAAAACTGGTGCATGTGCCTCCCTGTAGCCTCAACATAGGGGTTTTCTGTCTGCAGGTGAACCGCTGGACGAGGTGATCACTATCCCCTTCTACCTGAAGCAGGTGACCTTCTGTCCTGTGATTGGCGTGAGGGGACAGGGTATAACGGATGGTGGACAGACCGTGATTGACACGCTTCTCTGCCCACAATCACTGGCCCGTGTCGACTTTAAGAAAGACCACAGCGACAAAGGCAAGACAGACATTGTGAATCTTTTACATCTTCAAGGGGAGATTATTTGTATTCATCGAGACTGTTGGTTATATAAGAATCGTACATTTATTTTAATGTTATGTTTTAGTCGTCCGCTTGTCTTCTTGTTTATACGCCACCAATGTAATTTCTCAGATTGAGATAATAAAGTTAATTTGATTTGATTTGATTTGATTTGATCGTGATTCAGACATATTCCACATGTGATCATTTCAAGCGGCTTTTTTTATTTTCTAGACTCCTGATATCTCTCCACCCCAAAGTCTATTAATAGTCTTAGAAGCATTTTCATCTCTTTGTAGATTTGAGACATCCAATCAAACTCTGTTTCTTATTTCAGAAATTGTCCAGCTGTGCCGAAAACCCTTGAAGGCAACTGACAACATCTACGCCAACATCGAAACCAACATCTTCATTAGCGTCAAGGGAAAAACGCATGGCGGCTGGGGAGGGCGTCGGCAACCGCAGCCACGGGTGACCCCGTTACAAGGCCACCCAGCGCAGACAGGAGCGACATCGTCTGACTGCGATTATGAAAACTTCAACTTCCAGAACAAGACCGGGAAGGCACACGCTGAGGTAAAAAGTCCCGAACTTCCCCGAAGACCCGAGCCACCAGTTCCCAGAACTTCCATAAATCCGGAACCGGCAAGACCAGAGCCGTCGAGACATCTTGAACAAACCAGTGGCATGTTTCCTCAATCACCCGGGTCAGATTCTGACGGCATCTATGAGCCTTGTTTTGATGACAGCGACAGCGGCTCTGAAGACGACGTGTACGAGGCCATTGAACCAGAGCCCATGTCGAAGAAGAAGTTGATGAAGGAGCAGGCAAAGAAGGCGCACTCTGCGGAGAGAATGTCTACTCCCGTCATTGCCACGGCCCTGACCTCCGAGCTTGAGCAGACACTGCAGAGGAGGAAGCAGAGTATTGAGAACATTGGGAAGCAAACTCTAGAAAAGGTACGAGAGTCGCCGGAAACGGCCGCGAAGAAACCATCTGAGGACGAGTCCAAGACAAGCACCTTTCCGTTTAACACGCGGTTTAAATCAACGAAGGCAGCTAGTAATCTGCCCAAGCCGAGTTCCCAACCATCTGACATAAAGGCAGCAATAACACCTTCCACACTTTCAGCTACTGATAGTAATGACAGCACTCCATCTAGCGCGACTTCTGGCAAACCGCAGAAAGTGGCAAAGCCTCAACTGACGTCAAAACCTACAGTACCAACAAAACCTCTTAACACTACAGCACCTAAACCTTCTGCTGCCAAAGCATTACAAGCCAATATAGCAGCAGCTGCTACAGCGCTAAAGACACAGTCTAACACCCTCACAACTCCAGCCACACAAATTCAGCCTTCTGAAATCCACCCAGCAAAGGCTTCAAACACACAAAATTATGTGCCTGCCACCCAAAAACCTGCAGAGTCTGAATACGTGAACCAGAAGGAAATGGCCGTTGTGGGACCGAGGTCGCGACAAAGGACCGCACCATCTCCGAGCAACAGCCAGTCACCTTCTCCCAAGCAGCCTTCACCGCAACCACCACCACCAGCACTGCAGAAGCAAGAAAAGCTGAAACCTCTGCAGAAGATGTCCATCGCTGACGTGATGGCTTTGCTGTCTCGCCTCAACATGACTGAGTACCAGACCCAGTTCGAAGAGAAGCAGGTGGATGGAGTCTTGCTGGGAACGCTGACTGACGAGGCTCTGAAGGAAGACTTCAACATGTCTGCAGTGGACAGGATCAAACTGAAGAATTTCATTTCTGCAGGACATCTGCCTCTGTATGAGCACTGGCCTTTAAAGTGATTCCTCGTTTAACCTTGATGTGGCTACGAAAATAACGCTACATAATGAATTGCTTGATATTTTGTAAAACACTGACATGAGCATCGGGTTGCAAAACTGTTCTTCACCTACCCTGGTTTCACCTGAAAAATAACCTCAAATAATAAATTGGGAACGGTTATCAGCTTGAAACATGAGCGTTGCAAAGTTATTCTTCGGTTACCTTGGTGTGAGTTAGAAAATACCCCGGAAAATAATTTGGCTATAGTAACAAACCAACCGAGAACAGTACTTACATGCATGTGCTTTGCCAAAGAATTTCTTACCAAACTCGGATTCGAACCCATGTCGATAGCGACGAACTCGTTTCAAAACCAGTCCACCACCGACTCAGCTACGTACCACTTAGTACTGTTCATGCGAGACACTGTATGTGACTGGGAGCTTGACTGTGATTATTTGGGTCATCATCTTGTTCATCCAGCGCCACATAATACAGAAAGGATGGAAATGGGACAGATTTGGAGTTTCGAAAATATCTAGCTAAACCCTTAACAAGTCGCGTAAGGCGAAAATACAACATTTAGTCAAGTAGCTGTCGAACTCACAGAATGAAACTGAACGCAATGCAACGCAGCAAGACCGTATACTCGTAGCATCGTCAGTCCACCGCGCACGGCAAAGGCAGTGAAATTGACAAGAAGAGCGGGGTAGTACTTGCGCTGAGAAGGATAGCACGCTTTTCTGTACCACTCTTCGTTTTAACTTTCTGAGCGTGTTTTTAATCCAAACATATCATATCTATATGTTTTTGGAATCAGGAACCGACAAGGAATAAGATGAAAGTGTTTTTAAATTGATTTGGACAATTTAATTTTGATAATAATTTTTATATTTTTAATTTTCAGAGCTTGTTTTTAATCCAAATATAACATATGTATATGTTTTTGGAATCAGAAAATGATGGGGAATAAGATGAACGTAAATTTGGATCGTTTTATAAAAATATATTTTTTTAACAATTTTCAGCTTTTTAATGACCAAAGTCATCAATTAGTTTTTAAACCACCAAACTGAAATGCAATACCGAAGTCCGGGCTTTGTCGAAGATTACTTGACCAAAATTTCAACCAATTTGGTCGAAAAATGAGAGCGTGACAGTGCCGCCTCAACTTTCACGAAAAGCCGGATATGACGTCATAAAAGACATTTATCGAAAAAATGAAAAAAACCTCTGGGGATTTCATACCCAGAAACTCTCATGTCAAATTTCATAAAGATCAGTCCAGTAGTTTAGTCTGAATCGCTCTACACACACACACAGTCACACAGACACACATACACCACGACCCTCGTCTCGATTCCCCCCTCTACGTTAAAACATTTAGTCAAAACTTGACTAAATGTAAAAATGGGGCTACATGTGGCTGATTTCAACTTTCGCTTGGGTTACAGTTGCTGATTCCACTTATCTGACAATTCCGCCGACGTTTATATTATTTCCTTTATCCTGTGATACGGGCGGAACGTCTAGAAAATAAATTTTTGTTTGTTTTGTTTTGTCTCATGTATACCCTTTACACGTTAAATGAAGAGGTAGATGAGGCTTAGTCTCAAAAGCATCCTTTTGAAGTAAAGTTATGAGTTCCCCTCCCCCCTCTCTCTCTCTCTCTCTCTCTGTTACAGAGTGTGTATGTGTCCGTCCATCCGTCCGTCTGTCTGTCCCTCCCTCTTGTAAACTTTACTTTTATGTCTTTTTCATGTAGAGTTGCCCTGTAAAGAGGGTCGGATGAAAAAAAATGTTGGCATTGCCTATTCTGTCACCGTCGGAAAATAAAGTTCAATTCAATTCTCTCTCTCTCTCTCTCTCTCTCTCTCTCTCTCTCTCTCTCTCTCTCTCTCTCTCTCTCTCTAGCGCTCTCTCTCTCTCTCTCTCTCTCTCTCTCTCTCTCTCTCTCTCTTTTTCGGGTACATCAGTTTGGAATTCACTTCCTTTAAGCACTTAAAGTCATTAAAAAGTTTTAAAAATGTGTCAAAAACACTTAATGTCTGAGTAGTTTAACGCGTTTTGATTTACCACACTTAGTATTACGCCAAAGATATGCTGTGCATTGTATATTCTGAACATATTTTTGTTGTACTATTGCTACATTTTCGATTGCTACCAGCTTGTACTTATAATTACTTGCATAGTATGCATTTGATTTTATGATAACCACATATGTATGCTTTTCATGCCTCATCATCATCATCATCATCATCATCATCATCATCATCATCATCATCATCATCATCTTTATCATCACGTGCTGAAGTTTTCTGACCTCCTTTTGTTGGTAAACTTTTTAACTTTTTAATTTTTAATTTTTCAATTTTATCATTGTGTGTCTGTGCGTCCCAAGGACAGATTGTAAGAAAAGGCCTAGCCTTAAATCTTAATCCTTGTTAAATAAAGTTCAATTCAATTCAATTCAATTCTCTCTCTCTCTCTCTCTCTCTCTCTCTCTCTCTCTCTCTCTCTCTCTCTCTCTCTCTCTCTCTCTCTCTCTCTCTCTCTCTCTCTCTCTCTCTCTCTGTGGTTCCTTCAACTTGATCCCACCAATTCCACGAATTGACCTTTTTTTTGACCAGTCTTGTTTTTCGGGCACATCAGTCTGGAACTCACTGCCATCAATCATCCTTCAAGCACTTGAAGTCATTAAAAAGTTGTTAAAAATGTGTTGAAAAACACTTCATGTCTGAGTAGTTTAACGCGTTTCCATTTACCACAGTTAATATAATGTCAAAGATATGCTGTGCAATTTATATTATTCTGAACATATTTTTGTTGTACTATTTCTACATGTTCCATTGCTACTAGCTTGCACGCATAATAGCCTGCATATTAAGCATTTGATTTTGTGAATAACCACATGTGTATGCTCTTCATGCATCATCATCATCATCATCATCATCATCATCATCATCATCATCATCATCATCATCATCGTCATCATCGTCATCATCGTCATAATTATCATCACGTGTTTAATTTTCCCCACCTCTTTTTGTTGTTAACTTTTTATTTTTCATTTTTACATTTAGTCAAGTTTTGACTAAATGTTTTAACGTAGAGGGGGGAATCGAGACGAGGGTTGTGGTGTATGTGTGTGTGTGTGTGTGTGTGTGTGTGTGTGTGTGTGTGTGTGTCTGTCTGTCTGTCTGTGTGTGTGTGTGTCTGTCTGTCTGTCTGTGTGTGTGTGTAGAGCGATTCAGACCAAACTACTGGACCGATCTTTATGAACTTTTACATGAGAGTTCCTGGGAATGATATCCCCGGACGTTCGGTATTGCATTTCAGCTTGGTGGCTTAAAAATTAATTAATGACTTTGGTCATTAAAAATCTGAAAATTGTAAAAAAAAAATTTTTTTTAAACCGATCCAAATTTACGTTCATCTTATTCTTCATCATTTTCTAATTCCAAAAACATATAAATATGTTATATTCGGATTAAAAACAAGCTCTGAAAATTAAAAATATAAAAATTATTATTAAAATAAAATTTCCGAAATCGATTTAAAAACAATTTCATCTTATTCCTTGTGGGTTCCTGATTTCAAAAACATAGATGTGATATGTTTGGATTAAAAACACGCTCAGAAAGTTAAAAAGAATAGAGATAAAGAAAAGCGTGCTATCCTTCTCAGCGCAACTACTACCCCGCTCTTCTTGTCAATTTCACTGCCTGTGCATCGAGCGGTGGACTGACGATGCTACGAGTATACGCTCTTGCTGTAAAAATGCAGTGAGTTCAGTTTCATTCTGTTAGTTCGACAGCTTGACTAAATGTTGTAATTCCGCCTTACGCGACTTGTTTATTTTTATCATTGTGTGTCTGTGCGTCCCAAGGAAAAATTGTAAGAAACGGCATGGCCTTAAATCTTAATCCTTGTGAAATAAAGTTCAATTCAATTCAATTCAATTCAATTCAATTCTCTCTCTCTCTCTCTCTCTCTCTCTCTCTCTCTCTCTCTCTCTCTCTCTCTCTCTCTCTCTCTCTTCTCATTCTTTGTCTTGCGTGAGACAGAGACTCGATGTGTGCGTGCTCCTTTATTGTGCGCCTTTAATCGGACAAGCTTTAGTGACAGCAGTGTGTTCGGACGGTCAAGCGATTCGCCCTTTTCTATCGGATTGAAAGTGACTTCTGTTTCTAAGCGACAAGTGTGTCAACATTGACTCTTGTGTCAACTGCTTTGTGTCAGACTTGTTAAGAGTCTATTACACTAGTTCTGTAGTTTTAGTTTGGTTCTTTATCATTATAAACGGTAACTGTACCGTTTTATTTTTATTTTCCTGTTTCCTAATTGTGCTTGTCTGCTTTTCGATTTTCTACTTGCTTATTGTTTGTTTTCGCTGTTTACCTAGTTTGTCGTCGGAAACAGTTCCTTGTCTCTTTACTAGTTAATTTACGCTTGACGTTGTGTTTCGTAAAGTGTCATATATCATTTTGGTTCCATCACTGTTTTGTATCTCTTCATTATTTTGTTGTCTTGCTTACTGGATGATTAGCTGATTCAGTATCAATAAGTATATTGTTTAATTAAACAAACAAACAAACAAAAAACGCCCCAAAACGCTACTTGAGCTTAAATATGAGTAGCTCTCCTACTACATGGCCAACAAAACAGGGTCTCCGTGTTGGGCACCTGAACATTAACCATGCTATAAATAAAATCAATGATATTTCTACAATGCTGTTAAATACTGGAACAAGTTTTCACATTTTTGGGATCACAGAATCAAGATTAACACCTCAGATTTCGGATTCTGACGTTGTTATTCCAGGTTACAGTACGTTACGCAGAGACCCTCAGCAAAGTAGAGAAACTGGTATACTTTTGTACATAAGTGAATCAATTAGTTATACACGAATAATACACCTTGAGAACTTCGTGGAATCTGTGTGGATTGAAGTTAAGTTGAGAGGAGCACCTCCACTCCTCATAGGATTTTGTTATAGAAATCCCGCAGAGCGAGCAAACTGGTCAGATAACTTTACACAGATGTTAGATGCAGTTCTGCTCGAGTCAAAGGAAACAATTCTGTTGGGAGACTTTAATGTTGATTTGCTTAAACAAAACAAGCAGTGGGTTGATATGATTAACCTCTATAATCTTAAACAAATAGTCAACACTCCCACTAGAGTCACATTATCCAGCAGTACTCTGATAGATCATATCTATGTTACTGATCACCATAATATTGTCGAATGTTGTGTTCCAGCCAATGGTTGCAGCGATCATTTTCCTGTCTGTTTAACATGGTCAAGAAAGGGTGTCAAAATTCCTAAAGTTGGTCACAAGACAATAAAATACCGCTCTTTTTCTCAATTTAACGAAGACACCTTTCTACATGAACTTTGGAATTCCCCACTATCTGATACTTACAATTTTACGGATCCGGACGAAGCCCTAACACATTGGCTTAGTGCCTTCAATGACATATACGATAAACATGCTCCGTGGAGAATAAAGAGAGTTAGGCACATTGTAAAACCTAAATGGTTTGATAATGATTTACAACATGCCATTGACCATCGCGATTTTTTAAAGTCGGTTGGCAAGGAAGAGGAATACAGAGAACAGAGAAATAAGGTAAATTCACTTAAACGAACAAAAAAGATAAAATATTTTCGTGACCTAGCATCAAGTTCAAAGCAAAACTCAAAGAATATATGGAAGGCAATAAATGAACTTACGAATAAAAAGGCTGCCAGTCATCCGAGTTGTATCAAGGACATATCTCCCGATGCTTTAAACACACATTTTTCCAAAATTGCTGAAAATGTGATTAAAAATGACAAGTCCAAATTAAATGATTTGAAAGTTTTAGAAGAATTTTGCAAATCAAAACAAATTTCATGTCAAGCAAAAATTCCCCTTCTTACAGTACCTGAAGTTTTTCACGCACTTACACACCTCAAGCAAACAGGCACCCGGGGGCTCGATGGGCTTGATGGTAGGATTCTTAAATTGTCAGCCCCCGTAATTTCTGAAACACTTACCTACATTTACAATCTCTGTTTAGACAAAAAATATTTTCCAGTCGCCCTGAAACAGGCTAAAGTCATTCCTCTGTTCAAATCAGGTGACAAAAGAGACCCCTCAAATTATAGGCCAATTTCCATTTTGTCTGTGTTATCAAAACCACTGGAAAAGCATATCAACAAACACATCCTAACACATTTCAACCAAAACAACTTATTCCATCCTAAACAATCAGGATTTAGAGCTAAGCATTCCTGCCACACTGCCTTAATCTCTCTTGTTGATCAGTGGTTGGACAAAATAAACGATAATGAATTCTGTGGTGCCATTTTCGTAGACTTTGCAAAAGCCTTTGACGTAATTGATCACACATTATTGCTTAGAAAATTCGGTTTGTATGGCGTCGGATATGATACTATCAATCTTGTTAGTTCATTCCTCTCTGACAGACAACAGACAGTTCTTACAAACACTAGAGCATCGAGCATGCAAGCTGTAGATTACGGTGTACCACAAGGATCGGTATTAGGACCTCTGCTCTTCTCAATATATGTTAATGACCTCCCCCTTTATATTCAACATTTATGTGAACTTTTTGCAGATGATACCACAATTCACTCCAGTAACAAAAATGTAACTCGCTTATCAGAATCCCTCCAAGGAAGTCTAAACCAGCTGACAGAATGGACTGACCTAAATCACATGTCTCTTAACCCAAAGAAAACCAAATATATGATAATTACAACTAGACAAAAACGACAGAATTTTACCTCAACTGGTCCCGATTTAATGATTGACGGCAATATAGTGGAAAAAGTCGACCATCACAAAGTTCTAGGTGTCCACATCGATAACAACCTGTCTTGGTCAACTCACATTGAACAACTTAGTAAATTAGTGTCAAAGAAAGTGTACCTCTTATCTAGAATTAAACACTTCCTTAATTGTCAAGCCAGGAAGTTATTTTTCACTGCTCATATTCAGTCTCTTATTGATTACGCATCCACTCTATGGGACTCTGCAAGTGATAATTCCCTAAAGCTACTCAGCAGATTACACAAAAGAGCGCTAAAAGTAGTATTACTCAAACAGACTACTCTCACCGACTCAGACTACATCAACATGGGGGTCCTACCTCTGAAGTCAAGAATGAATTACAACAAAGGAATAATGATGCATAAAATTATGACAGAAAATGCACCCGAAACCATTTGCTCAAAGTTCTCTTTGAAGAATTCGCACCACTTTATAAAACTAAACACTCCTCTTCCTAGGATAGACCTATTTAAATCAAGTCTTGTTTATTCAGGAAGCAGCCTCTGGAACGCTCTTCCGGACGCCCTGCGGCAATCCACCAACACAGATTCTTTTAGAACCAAATATTCTTTCCATTTAATGAACTCTATGAACAAATAAACTTGATTGGTATGTTTTCTTTGTATACAGTTGTTCATTATCGGAATTATGGTTTATTGTGACAAAATCACGAAGATTTGGCTCTGTAATACATTGTTTTGCTGAGCTAATGTATTGTTGGGTTACTTTCCGTTTATCTTCATTGCTTTACACCCAATTTTGAACACTACCTTATGATCTACAATGCTTCTACATAATGCGCTTCATGTACATAAACTTATATGTTCTACCATTAATGTTTTTATGTAACCTTTTTTTTCCCTAGTCATAGTTATAGTAAAATAGTTTAGTCCCTCTTTAGGGCGAGGGCCAGATGCAAAAAAGCATATCTATGCTTATTCTTGTCACCCTCGAAAAATAAAGATTTGTCATTGTGTCTCTCTCTCTCTCTATCTCTCTGTGTCTCTCTCTTTCTGGTAAGTTGTTTCTGTGTATGCCTTCAAAATGTTTTTCCACGCACACTGTCTCTATCACATTTGTTATGCATCTACTGTCTGGTGCAATGCCAGTGATGTTCATATACAGAAAATAAACACACTTCACAAGAGAGGTGTAAAGTTATTAAACCGAGATCCCAATATGACTACTCCAGAAAAATACACTCAACTCAACATTCTTTCGCTACAACAGCAGTTCTTTTTAAATGCTAGTGTTTTCATGTTCAAAATTTACAACCATGAAACACCTTCATATATCCAAGACGTGTTTGAGCGTCCTCCTGGTAGAGCGAGGCTTTTGAACTATACGCTACTGCTCCCACGCATTGATTTGTATAAATCTAGTTTATCTTACTGGGGAACGCTTGTGTGGAATTTACTTCCAATGAACTATAAAACATGTCAAACCCTTTTGTCTTTAAAAAAAAAATGTTCGAAAATATCTTTGTCAAAAATATTTATCTCCCTACACTTGAAAATCATAACTGTTTCTGCATCACATCTTAATCATCATTTTATCAATCCATGAACCAAGACCGGCACGGCGGCCTAGTGATAAGGCGTCCGCCCTGTGATCGGGAGGTCGTGGGTTCGAACCCCGGCCAAGTCATACCTAAGACTTTAAAATTGGCAATCTAGTGGCTGCTCCGCCTGGCGTCTGGCATTATGGGGTTAGAGCTAGGACTGGTTGGTCCGGATCCGGTGTCAGAATAATGTGACTGGGTGAGACATGAAGCCTGTGCTGCGACTTCTGTCTTGTGTGTGGTGCACGTTATAGGTCAAAGCAGCACCGCCCTGATATGGCCCTTCGTGGTCGGCTGGGCGTTAAGCAAAAAAGAAAAAAGAAAAAAAATCTCTTTCGTGTGGGTGTTATGTTGTGTTGGATATGAGTTAAAGGCACAGTAAGCCTCCCGTAAACTATCACAGATACGGTCAGGCTTTTACACACAGTAAAAACACCCTTTCATTTAAACACTCACCGATTGAGAACATCCTAGGTGCCCTCCGTAAAGAGCGAACAATTTTCAAAGAATTTATTTTTGCGTGGTTTATCTTACCCCTGAGCCATCGTGAACCCGTGTGATCCAAGTTTCCCTTTTTTACAATGTAGTCGTCAGTTAGTCATTTGAATGCGACTCGATGTGAGCTTATCTACAATAGCACGTTTTTATGCACGAAACAAACGGCTGTGGTTCACAAGAACTCTAGCGATGGCTTTTGACTGTTGAGAGGAACGGCGATATGCATAAACTGTCGTCTGCTACCGTACGACCCTTGCGTGACCCTGCTTCCGGGCTTTTCTTTTTTTCAAACTTTCACAACTTCGAATTGTACTGATCTTGTCTTGATGAAAAAAGAATTCTTTTATAATTAAAGAATGTTTGTGTAACAAGCTGTCAATTTATTATTTAGATTTTAAAAGTTAGGTCTAGCGCAAAAACGCACCACGGTCCAAAAACATTCTGATAATCATCGATCCACGGCTATGGCCAGTTTACATCGATAGAATGAGACCCGAAGGGAAGTAACTCATTTTTGACCTGAGTTCAGGATGGGTCCAAAAAGTGTTCGAGACAATCTGCAAAATTAATTCTTTAAAAATTGCTCGCTCTTTACGTAGGGCACCTAGGATGTTCCCGTTTGGTGAGCGTTCAAATGGAATGGTGTTTTTACTGTGTGTAAAAGCCTGACAGTATCTGTGATGGTTTACGGGAGGCTTACTGTCCGGGCGTGATTTCCGGTATTGAATATTCATAACAGCCGTCCAGCACCAAAACGAGGCGCCATTGTTGTAGAGGACCAAGTCCACGAAAATAAATTCTTTGAAAATTTCTCACGCTCGAAAGAAAGCAGCCAGGATGTTCCCGTTCGGTGAGCGTTCAAATGGAAGTATGCTTGTACTGTATGTAGACGCTCGGGGAGCTCTGTGATGGTTTACGGGAGGCTTACTGTGCCTTTAATATCTTAAAGAACATAAACTTTCTGCGTGTAGGCATTTGAATGCTGTGCCTTTCCTTTCGGCAAGAGGACGACAATGAATCCAGCTCATTTTTATGTTGTAATATTGACAGGTCGCGATTTGAGAGTAGGGCTACTTGACCCGGAGAAGAACTCCTTATTTAAACATTGATACATGATCTCGGGTTTTTGTATTCACAGACACAGACCGAGGTAAAGGGGTTCTTTAAAATCTTAACAGAGTTGTTTCCGCATAACGTACATTGATGGGGCATCGTATATATGCAATAGACCAATAAGACAGTTAGACAACACAAAGCCCGACACAAATCCTTTACGCTGACTAGATAATGTAGAGTCTGTGCACTGGAACGATAACGCAGTTAGACAATCCAAGGGCTGACACACTGACCGGAAAACTGAGAAGTCTAAGCACTAGACCAATAACACAGTTAGAAAACCCAAAGCCCGACACAAATCCTTTACACTGACTAGATACTCTAAAGTCTGTGCACTAGACTATAAAGCCTGACACAAATCCTTCACATTGACAAGACACTGTGGAGTCTGTGTACTGAACCAATAACATAGATAAACAACCCAAAACCCGACACGAATCCTTTACGCTGACTTGATACTGTACAGTCTGTAAGCTGGACCAATAAAACAGTTAAACAACCTAAAGCCCGACACAATTCCTCCACACTGACCAGAGACTGTGGAGTCTGTGCACTGAACCAATAACACAGGTAGACAACCCAAAACCCGACACAAATCCTCTATACTATCTAGCGCCTGTAGAGTCTGTCAACAGGCCCAATAACACAGTTAGACAACCTAAAGCCCGACACAAATCCTCCACACTGACCGGAAACTGTGGAGTCTGTGCACTGGACCAATAACACAGTTAGACAACACAAAGCCCGACACAAATCCTTTAAGACTGACCGGTGTTTAGAAATGGTGTCATTTCTTTACTGCTACATATATCTACCAATCATGTTGTTGGCGCGAAAGCAACGTCACGTGATGAGGTGGCTGGTCGCCATCTTGGAACTGCCAGACTCATGTTATCTATGTCAGAAGTGCTTAGAGAAATAAACAGCTGAACTCCCTACGGGTTTGTGTAGTGTCGCATATGCGTATCAGTGAGTGAACACACATACCTGGGGTGCGTTGCATAGGCAGAGCGCCACAGAACGTTTGCGAATGTTTTCTATGCAACGCATAGTTTTGTTGTGGCGCTCGCGAGCGTTAGCAAGCGCTCGGTACTATAGCGTAACAATTGCGAACGCTCGCCGAGAATGGTCTAGGAAACGGGGGTTTGCGGGGAGCATTCTGGAGCATTCTGTAACGTACCTGAGAGGTGGCACGCCAAAAACTATTGCACTGTACTGAGCTTTCCGGTTGACTCTCTCTCTCTCTTTCTTCCTTTCTTTCTCTCCCTTTCTTTCTCTCTCTCTCACTCACACACACACACACATACACACCCACACACTCGCGCGCGCGCAAACACACATACATACATGTGTGTATTTGCGTGTGTGTGTGTGTGTGTGTTAGTGTGTGTTTTATGGTGTGTGTGTGTGTGTATAAGGTTGTGCGTGTGTGTATATATGTGTGTGTGTGTGTGCGTCTGGATGTGTCAGTGTGTGTGTATGTGTCTGGGTGTATGTAAGTGCATGTTTGTGTGTGTGTGCGCGCGCGCGCGCGTGTGTTTGTCCGTGTGTGCGTTAGTATGTATGTGTGTGTGTGTGTGTTGAGGGTGGTGTATGTGTGTATGTGTTTGTGGTTGGGCATGTGTGTGGTGTGTGTGTATATATATATGTGTGTGCGGCATACATGTGTGTGTGTGTGTGTGTGTGTCTGTGTGTATTTGTATGCGCGCGCACGCGCGAGTGATTGTGCGAGTATGTATGTGTGTGTGTGCGTGTGTGTAGTAAGTGTGTGTGTTCGTGTGCGTGTATGTGTGCGTGTGTGTTTGTGTGTGTGCGTGTGTGTTGTGTGTGTATGTGTGCATGTGTGTGTGTGCGCGTTAGTGTATGTGTGAGTGTCTGTGTGTTTGTTTATGTGTGTTTGTGTATATGTGTGTGTATGTGTGTGTGTGTGTGTGTGTGCACGTATGTGCGTGTATGCTAATGTGTGTGAGTGAGGGCGTGCGTGTGCATGTGTGGGTGTGTGTGTATACATGTGTGTGTGTATGTGTGTTTGTGTGTGTGCACGTGTGCTTAGTGCTTTTAGTTATGCGCTATAGAAATCTCCTTAATAAATAAATGCATGTGTGTGTGTGTGTGCGTGTGTGCGTGTGTGTGTGTGTGTGTGTGCGTTAGTGTATATGAGTGTCTGTTAAGGGTGGTGTGTGTGTGTGTGAAAGTATTATGTTCGTGTGTGTGGATGTGTGTGTGTGTCGGGGGGGGGGTGTTTGACTGAGATTGTGTGTGTGTGTGTGTGTGTGTGTGTGTGTGTGTGTGTGTGTGTGTGTGTGTGTTCCTGGGTGAATATATGTGCATGTGTATGTGAGGGTGTGTGTGTGTGTGTGTTGCTTGTTTCACGAGATCGAACTTATGATTGAAAAGGCTGCCGACCCTAAACATTCAGAGAGAGAAGAATGCGTGCAGAAAGTGACCCTTGTGGCTTATTGTGATAAGGCATAAGAGAGAATTTATAAGGCATAAGAGAGAAAGAACTCTCTCTGTCTCTTGTCTCTCTTGGCTCTCTCTCTCTCTGTGCCTCTGTCTCTCTGTCTCTCAGTCTCTCTCTCTTTGTCTCTCTGTCTCTGTCTTTGTCTCTCTCTCTCTCTCTCTCTCTCTCTCTCTCTTTATTTTGTTAAACATTTTGTACTAATGTTAACGGATGTGTAGCTGATCGGAGCAACTTATTCCCAAATGAAAGGTATAACTATGTCAATGTAATTTTGTAATTTTTTGAGTTCTCCTTATGTAATTCCTTAAATGCACATTGTGTTGCATTCTGTACAATGTATTTCTGTATTTTATATGATTGAATTTATATTTGTAATGTGCGTCTGTCTTTATGTGTTGTATAAAGGACAGGTTGGAAGAATAGGCTTTGCCTAAAACCTTTATCCTTTTGTAATAAAGTTCTGAGTCTGAGTCTGAGTCTCTCTCTCTCTCTCTCTCTCTCTCTCTCTCTCTCTCTGTCTCTCTCTGCTCTGTCTCTCTCTCTTGTCTCTCTCTCTCTCTCTCTCTCCTCTCTCGCTGTCTCTCTCTGCTCTGTCTCTGTCTGTCTGTCTCTCTCTCTCTGTCTCTGTCTCTCTCTGCTCTGTCTCTGTCTCTGTCTCTTGTCTCTCTCTGCTCTGTCTCTCTCTCTCTCTTTCTCTCTCTCTTTCCCCTCCCCACCACCTTCCTATTTCCGTGTAATGAATTGTGTGGGTGTATTATTTTGTTTGTGTGTGTTTTGGTAGTAAAATACGCTACTGCATGTGTCATTATATTTAGTCAAGTTTTGACTAAATATTTTAACATCGAGGGGGAATCGAAACGAGGGTCGTGGTGTATGTGCGTGTGTGTGTGCGTGTGTGTGTCTGTGTGTGTGTGTGTGTGTGTGTGTGTGTGTAGAGCGATTCAGACTAAACTACTGGACCGATCTTTATTAAATTTGACATGAGAGTTCCTGGGTATGAAATCCCCGAACGTTTTTTTCATTTTTTTGATAAATGTCTTTGATGACGTCACATCCGGCTTTTCGTGAAAGTTGAGGCGGCACTGTCACGCCCTCATTTTTCAACCAAATTGGTTGAAATTTTGGTCAAGTACTCTTCGACGAAGCTCGGGGTTCGGTATTGCATTTCAGCTTGGTGGCTTAAAAATTAATTAATGACTTTGGTCATTAAAAATCTGAAAATTGTAAAAAAAAATAAAAATTTATAAAACGATCCAAATTTACGTTTATCTTATTCTCCATCATTTGCTGATTCCAAAAACATATAAATATGTTATATTCGGATTAAAAACAAGCTCTGAAAATTAAATATATAAAAATTATTATCAAAATTTTTTTTTCGAAATCAATTTAAAAACACTTTCATCTTATTCCTTGTCGGTTCCTGATTCCAAAAATATATAGATATGATATGTTTGGATTAAAAACACGCTCAGAAAGTTAAAACAAGTCGCGTAAGGCGAAAATACAATATTTAGTCAAGTAGCTGCCATTTTTCAGCAAGACCGTATACTCGTAGCATCGTCAGTCCACCGCTCATGGCAAAGGCAGTGAAATTGACAAGAAGAGCGGGGTAGCAGTTGCGCTAAGAAGGATAGCACGCTTTTCTGTACCTCTCTTTGTTTTAACTTTCTGAGCGTGTTTTTAATCCAAACATATCATATCTATATGTTTTTGGAATCAGGAACCGACTAGGAATAAGATGAAAGTGTTTTTAAATTGATTTGGACAATTTAATTTTGATAATAATTTTTATATATTTAATTTTCAGAGCTTGTTTTTAATCCGAATATAACATATTTATATGTTTTTGGAATCAGCAAATGATGGAGAATAAGATAAACGTAAATTTGGATCGTTTTATAAATTTTTATTTTTTTTTACAATTTTCAGATTTTTAATGACCAAAGTCATTAATTAATTTTTAAGCCACCAAGCTGAAATGCAATACCGAACCCCGGGCTTCGTCGAAGATTACTTGACCAAAATTTCAACCAATTTGGTTGAAAAATGAGGGCGTGACAGTGCCGCCTCAACTTTCACGAAAAGCCGGATATGATGTCATCAAAGACATTTATCAAAAAAATGAAAAAAATGTATGGGGATTTTATACCCAGGAACTCTCATGTCAAATTTCATAAAGATCGGTCCAGTAGTTTAGTCTGAATCGCTCTACACACACACACAGACAGACAGACACACACACACACACACACACACACACACACACACACACACACATACACCACGACCCTCGTCTCGATTCCCCCCTCTACGTTAAATTATTTAGTCAAAACTTGACTAAATATAACAAAGAGAGGTACAGAAAAGCGTGCTATCCTTCTCAGCGCAACGAATACCCCGCTCTTCTTGTCAATTCCACGTGCACTGCCTTTGCCACGGGCGGTGGACTGACGATGCTACGAGTATACGGTCTTGCTGCGTTGCGTTGCGTTCAGTTTCATTCTGTGAGTTCGACAGCTACTTGACTAAATATTGTATTTTCGCCTTACGCGACTTGTTTTGTATTTGCTGCAAGATCGCGTTGTCTGCTTTTTTCACGAGATCGGACAGAGTCAAGTTTTAAAAGGCTGACGTCCACAAAAAGTCAGAGCGAGAAGAATGTGTGCAGATAGTGACACGTGCGTGTTATTGTGATGAGGCATAAAGAGGAAAAGAACTCTCTCTCTCTCTCTCTCTCTCTCTCTCTCTCTCTCTCTCTCTCTCTCTCTCTCTCTGCCCTCCCCCACCTTCATATCTGTGTGCAATGAAGTGTGTGGGTGTATTTGCGTGTTCGTATGGCAATGGCTGTGTGTGTGTGTGTGTGTGTGTGCTTGTTTGTGTTTATGTGTGTATCACTGTTGGTTTATGTTAATGTGTGTGAGTGAGTGAGTGCGCGCGTGTGTATGTGTGTATGTAAACATATATGTGTGTGTGTTTGTGTGTGTGTTTGTGTGTGTGTGTGTGTGTTTGTGTGTGTGCGTGTGTGTGTGTGTGTATACGCGCGCGTGTGTGCGGAAGGGCGAGGGGGGCGAGAGAGAGACAGATAGAGAGATCGAGAAAGAAAAAGAAAGGGAAGAAGAGACAGACAGACGAACAGAGAGAGAAAGAGAGAGAGAAAGAGAGAGAGAGAGAGAAAGAGAGAGACAGAGAGAGAGAGAAAGAGAGACAGGTAGAGAGATCGCGACAGAAAAAGAAAGAGAGGGAGAGACAGACAGACGAACAGAGAGAGAAAGAGAAAGACAGAGACACGGAGAGAGAAAGAGAGAGAGAGAGAGAGAGAGAGAGAGAGAGAGAGCCCGCGCACACGGGCTTTTTACTCCTAAACATTCACCTTTATTGAATGAAATGAAGACCACAACGCTTTTCCACGGACTCGACAAGAAATCTAACTGTCAAATCTGACCACCAAAAAAAAGAAAAGGAAAGGCCCTGCTTCTCCACGTGGGGTACGAAACTCAAACACACACACACACACACAGATATCCTGAGGGCCACTGCATACCGTCACCCCTAAAATGTACTCATGGACTGAGCTGTAAGCGATTGGACTCGTCTACTTTTGTCAGTGCGGGTATAGGGAGGGCTGTTCCAAGTACAAAGCGACTGTTCGGATGATCGCCCCCAATATACATGCATTGACTCGGCTGTCAGCGAAGAGATGGGTCCATTTACTTGAAAATAGGTAGAGAGGGTAGAATTGAGTTCGCCGCGAACAGTTCGCCGCGAACATAGCGTTTCCTACAACATGAAAACTGTTTGTCTCTTCGCGAACAGATCGAAACGCTCTATGCAACGCACCTCGGGTGTCAGAAGTAAAGACGAATTGAAAACAAACCATGCTACGTCTCGACCCCCCAAAACAGTTCAGCTTCGAGGGCGGCGGAATGGCCCGCATGGAGTCAAGAATTCAAAAGGTTTCGCAGCGCTTCAAAACTTTCAGCCAAAACAGTTGCAGTTCAGAGGGACACGCTCCTCTACGTGATGGGGCCAGAGTCCGAGAAGGTTTTTCAGGCTCTTCCAGTCAGTACTGCTACAGAAGAGGGAGAAGAAGAACAGGCACAGGACTTTGAAACTCTCATTCAAGAGTTGGACGCATACTTTACAGTCAAAAAGAACATAATTCACGAAAGGACAACGTTCCAAGAGAGAAAACAGAAGCAAGGGGAAACTGTAGAGGAATTCTACCGGTGTCTTCGATCGCTCGTAGCCCACTGTGAATACAAGGACACAGAAGACCAGGTACGAGACAGACTGGTTGTAGGTCTAAGGGACACGGGGGATAACCGGCTATACAGTGGTAAGCTGGTGTACGGTGAGTAACACTCGATTCGGCCTGCATTTTCCAGTTTTACCACAAAGTTGTTGATTTCTGTCTAGATTAAAGGTGACCTACTGCATCTGCGATGACTAACTTTGTTTCGAAATGCATAATATGTCGAAGAAGGATTTGCGTTTTCCCGTATTTAAATGTTAAAACGAGAAATCGTGGTGACGAAGCACCGGAAATGGCTGCTCGGTGGGTTTCAAATGTAGAAATACGCTTGTTTTTACAAAACCAGCTCGTATTCAGCTTCGGTACGGGAGTCTTAGTGACAAAGGAATCATACTTGATGCAAAGGAGTGCTATTGTCGGGTTGGAATCATTCGTTAGAGCGTGTAGGCGAGAGGCGGTCAAATATGCGAGATGATCGTACACCGGGTTGAAGACCGTCGCGAATGGGGCCTCAGACGCAAAATCCGGTTTTATGCATAATTTTCTGTTAAACTAGATATTCGAACACTCTCTGTCTCTCACTTCCTCTTTCTGTCGCTGCCTGTCTGTCTGTCTGTCTGTCTGTCTGTCTGTCTGTCTGTCTGTCTGTCTGTCTGTCTGTCTGTCTGTCTCTGTCTCTGTCTCTCTCTCTCAGCAGTCTCTCGCTGTTTCGTCACTGAATAGTCGTCGGTTGCTAATCCCCCCCCCCCCACTTTTACCTTCAATATAATTTTGAATTGGAGTGGCTGTCATCCGTTAGCCAGCCAGCAAAGGAGGCACACGATTAGGAGGTAGTTGTCCTGGATCATGACTTTTTTCAGGCAACGAAGTCATTCGGCGCTTAGTGTTTTCCGGGTAATTTTGTACGAGTCCATCTCTCAACATAGAGGGAACTCACGTGATCCAATATTATCATGAGCTAGTACAAAATGCTGCGGAAAAAATGTAAGAAGGTTTTCTGCAATAAAAGGACAGCACGCAGCATTATTTATTTCAATTTTACTGCAGTAAAATGTTTTGCTGCGGAAAAAGATGCTTCGGCGGATGATAACATTATTCAGAAATGCTGCAGAAAACCCGTAAAAGTGCAAAGGTCGAAAAATCCACTGTCATCTATCTCTATCTATTTATATATATAGATAGATATATACGGCTTCTGTGTACGTGTGTGTGTGTGTGTGTGTGTGTGTGTGTGTGTGTGTGTGTGTGTGTGTGTGTGTGTGTGTGTTTGTGATGGGGTCTGGCGGCTTTTGTTTCACTGTATGTTCTGGCCTTCCTTTGAGAAGCCATAACAGTTAATATAGGGCTTACAAATAAGCTCTAAAATTCTCAATGCCGTATGAGAGGACTTCGCCTTCAAAGGTGATTGTGGTGTTTCAACACTCGGTTACATTTGACGTCGTCGAAAGGGAGTAACTCTTCCTTATGTTCTTCAGTGTTTTGCGCGTTTATCTCCCTTCCTTTGTGTGGCGTCAATCCATATTCCAGTTACTATTTTTAGAAGGTCACTGTCTACAACGCTCAATCCATATTCCCGTTACTATTTTTAGAAGTCCCCCCCCCCCCCCTTACGAAACTAAACACTTTTTTTTCGGCTCTATCTCTTCCCCCCCTTACGAAACTAAACACTTTATTTTCGGCTCTATCTCTTCACTTCACAACGACCAGCGCTTTTCTCACTTCACAACGACCACCGCTTTTCTGCACAGGTTAGTACATCTAAGTAGTGCAATTCGTGTACAAAATCCCTCCCATCTTCAAAATATTGCCACTAATACTACCCCTCCCATCGTTTCCTCGCAACCATTAATAGTCAGGACCTGGTCGATGAAAATTTTCAACACGTGCTCTAAGCGCAGTGTTTTTCGCGTTTATCTCCCTTCCTTCGTGTGGCGTCAATCACGTACGGTATTTGCAAGAATACTGAATGAGAAAGTTTCATCTTCCCATCACAGCTACGGTATCATCCTCAACTCAGGTCAAAATGAGTACGGCTCATTCTCTGAGATAACTCGCGATAGCCGTTGAGCGATGACTGATCAGAATGCTACAGTATGACAAGCAGCTTCAGATATTCTATTTTTAGAAGGTCACTGTCCACAACGCTTTCACCCGTTGTCCTCACTGTAAAAGTGCAAAGGTCGAATCTATTTATAGCCACGCGAAAAATCCACTGTGCCAAGGAAAACAATCTACGCAATTCAACGACGTTAGGTTGCTGAAGCAGCAGTAGCTTCCCTTCTACTTGAAACCTGCCGAGTTTTCAATATTTCTGTACAAAATAACTCCCATCTTCAAAATAAAGAAGAAGAAATTAGTTTTGTATATTGACAGTTTTCATCCCCGCTCCGCCACCCCTCACCCCCCCCCCCCCCTTACGAAACTAAACACTTTTTTTATTTATTTGGAACATCTGTCTTAAAAAACATCAAATCACTTTCAAAAAGATAAAATCACTTTCAACACTGTGCACTTTTCTCTTTCAGCAACAACATGGCTTATCAACCACCGCATTGTACTCTTTTCAGAGTCATTGAAGACCTGAAATCCCTGCAGCTGAACACTGCCAAAGACTTGGCATATATACAAGTGTCCAGTCAAGAAGGAACTACATCTCAGCAAACACAGCAAGAACTCATTCTGCTACGGCAAAATCACAATGCCCGTGTGGAGCAAGTCATCGGAAAATTAGACAAACTTAAACTGCAAGTTTCAACTTTACACCGCCAAAACAAAGCTCTCACAGAACAAATCAAAAATCTACCAAAAAACACACCATCCGTTGCACCCGCTCCCTCTGGCACATCATCAGTGCAAACGTCAACATCAGTGGAAACGTCGACATCAGTGCCACCCTCTGGCACACCACCAGTGGCACCATTGACGTCAACTCCCACACCACCAGTGACATCAATCAAGGCACCCTCCTTCAATGCCTCAGGTTCTACAAATGTCAGCATTTTTTTAATTATTTGGGTGATTGCAAGTGCACGTTCTACACATTTGGAGACTTTAATGCCTCTGAATTATGAGCTATGAATTTAACACGCTAAAGTTAAAATTTACCCATACACTGGGCGGGGATGTAGCTCAGTCGGTAGCGCGCTGGATTTGTATCCAGTTGGCCGCTGTCAGCGTGAGTTCGTCCCCACGTTCGGCGAGAGATTTATTTCTCAGAGTCAACTTTGTGTGCAGACTCTCCTCGGTGTCCGAACACCCCCGTGTGTACACGCAAGCACAAGACCAAGTGCGCACGAAAAAGATCCTGTAATCCATGTCAGAGTTCGGTGGGTTATAGAAACACGAAAATACCCAGCGTGCTTCCTCCGAAAGCGGCGTATGGCTGCCTAAATGGCGGGGTAAAAACGGTCATACACGTAAAAGCTGTTGGAGTTTCAGCCCATGAACGAACAAACCCATACACCTGTGTACAATCTATATATTCTTTTTCCTCATTTTCTTCACATAGGAAGACGTCATTCTCTTCCGCAGACAAGGCGACAGATAGGGGGATGTCCACTCTCTTCCCCTGCTGTTAGTGTTCAGGCATCGACAACTTTGTCCACACTTGACAGGTAAATCCCAATTAATTGATCGCAAATGCAGGTTCTACAAATTTCATCATTTTTAATTTATTTGGGTGATTGCAAGTGCACGTTCTACAAATTTGGAGACTTTAATGCCTCTGAATTATGAGCTATGAATTTAACACGCTAAAGTTCAAATTTACCCATACACCTGTGTACAATCTATATATTCTTTTTCCTCATTTTCTTTTTCCTCATTTTCTTCACATGGGAAGACGTCATTCTCTTCGGCAGACAAGGCGACAGATAGGAGGATGTCCACTCTCTTCCGCTGCTGTTAGTGTTCAGGCATCGACCAGGCATCAACAACTTTGTCCACACTTGACAGGTAAATCCCAATTAATTGGCGCGACAGATAGGGGGATGTCCACTCTCTTCCGCTGCTGTTAGTGTTCAGGCATCGACCAGGCATCGAAAACTTTGTCCACACTTGACAGGTAAATCCCAATTAATTGAAGGATGATTGTGCTCCAAACTTCACCATTTTGCAAGTGCACGTTCTACTCATTTGGAGACTTAAAATGCCTCTGAATTATGAGCTATGAATTTAACACGCTAAAGTTCAACTTTACCTATACACATGTGTACAATCTATATATTCTTTTTCCTCATTTTCTTCACATAGGAAGACGTCGTTTTCTTCCGCAGACAAGGCGACAGATAGGGGGATGTCCACTCTCTTCCGCTGCTGTTAGTGTTCAGGCATCGACCAGGCGTCGACAACTTAGTCCACATTTGACAGGTAAATCCCAATTAATTGACGGATGATTGTGCTCCAAACTTCACCATTTTTGATTAATTTGGGTAATTGCAAATACAGGTTCTAATCATTTGCAGACTTAAAATGCCTCTGAATTATGAGCTAGGAATTTAACACGCTAAAGTTCAAATTTACCCATACACCTGTGTACAATCTATATATTCTTTTTCCTCATTTTCTTCACATAGGAATTCTTCCGCAGACAAGGCGACAGATGGGGGGATGTCCACTCTCTTCCGCTGCTGTTAGTGTTCAGGCATCGACCAGGCAATCCCGGTAAATCCCAAAAGAATTTTTTCGCTTCATCACGTGTCTTAGCCGACATTTTGATTTTGCTATGCTCTTTCTTCTTTCTTGATATGGACTGGGTTCATCCGAACGTCTGTAGAATATAGAATTTCAACGCTGCATTCTTTCGCAATTGATTGACAGATGATTGTGCTCCAAACTTCACCATTTTTATTTAATTTGGGTGATTGCAAGTGCCAGTTCCACAAATTTCGAGACTAAAATGCCTCTGAATTATGAGCTATGAATTTAACACGCTCATACAGATGGAGAATTTGTTCGCTTCACCACGTGTCTTAGCCTACATTTTCATGTCATTTTCATTTCATTTTCATTTTTATATTTAGTCAAGTTTTGACTAAATATTTTAACATCGAGGGGGAATCGAAACGAGGGTCGTGGTGTATGTGCGTGTGTCTGTCTGTCTGTCTGTCTGTCTGTCTGTGTGTGTGTGTAGAGCGATTCAGACTAAACTACTGGACCGATCTTTATGAAATTTGACATGAGAGTTCCTGGGTATGAAATCCCCGAACGTTTTTTTCATTTTTTTGATAAATGTCTTTGATTACGTCATATCCGGCTTTTCGTGAAAGTTGAGGCGGCACTGTCACGCCCTCATTTTTCAACCAAATTGGTTGAAATTTTGGTCAAGTAATCTTCGACGAAGCCCGGACTTCGGTATTGCATTTCAGCTTGGTGGCTTAAAAATTAATTAATGACTTTGGTCATTAAAAATCTGAAAATTGTAAAAAAAAATAAAAATTTATAAAACGATCCAAATTTACGTTTATCTTATTCTCCATCATTTGCTGATTCCAAAAACATATAAATATGTTATATTCGGATTAAAAACAAGCTCTGAAAATTAAATATATAAAAATTATTATCAAAATTAAATTGTCCAAATCAATTTAAAAACACTTTCATCTTATTCCTTGTCGGTTCCTGATTCCAAAAACATATAGATATGATATGTTTGGATTAAAAACACGCTCAGAAAGTTAAAACAAAGAGAGGTACAGAAAAGCGTGCTATCCTTCTTAGCGCAACTACTACCCCGCTCTTCTTGTCAATTTCACTGCCTTTGCCATGAGCGGTGGACTGACGATGCTACGAGTATACGGTCTTGCTGAAAAATGGCATTGCGTTCAGTTTCATTCTGTGAGTTCGACAGCTACTTGACTAAATATTGTATTTTCGCCTTACGCGACTTGTTTACTTTATTGTCCCATCGCTGGGAAATTCGGGTCGCTTCCTCCCAGTGGAAAGCTAGCAGCAACGGAGTCGCGCTACCCAGGTGTCTGCGTGTTTAGGTGTATTCAGCCACCTGCACTTATGGCAGAATGACCAAGGTCTTTTACGTGCCATTGTGATGACACGGGGGTGGGACATAGCTTCCGTCTCTGGGTCTGCACATAAAGTTGACCCGTGTCCGTCCCGGCCCGAATTCGAAGCTGCGACCTTTCGATCACAAGTCCAGTGCTCTACCAACTGAGCTACCGGGCCTTTGATTTTGCTATGCTCTTTCAACGCTGTATTCTTTCGCAATTGATTGACAGATGATTGTGCTCCAAACTTCAGCATTTTTCATTAATTTGTGTCATAGCAAATGCAGGTTCTAAAAATGTCAGCATTTTTAATTAATTTGGGTAATTGCAAATGCACGTTCTACAAATTTAGAGACTTAAATGCCACTGAATTATGAGCTATGAATTTAACACGCTAAAGTTCAACTTTACCCAAACACCCGTGTACAATCTATATATTGTTTTTCTTCATTTTCCTCACATAGGGGGACGTCATTCTCTTCCGCAGACAAGGCGACAGATAAAGGGACATCACTCTCTTTTCCGTTGCTGTTAGTGTTCAGGCATCGACAACTTTGTCCACTCTTCATTGTAGGTGACTCGAACTGTCGGCGAACTGCGACAAGATTTCTTTCCCAATTATATAATTGGTGTTACATATTGTTTTTACACATTTTAACTAGCATGCATTAATTGAAGCGTGACAAAATCATTTTGTCACATTGACTGAATTCTCAGACTGTCCACATTGACTGAAATCTCATAAAAGGGCACAATTTAACGACAGAACCCACTGTATTTTTACTAATGGGTTACTTTTTCATTCCTATTTGCTGATGTGTAACACCATGATCCACAACCCACACCCAATTTAGCTGCTACAGTGTGTGAACAAACTATTGATGTACTTTTTACAATTACATGTGTTCTGCATCTGAAAATTGGTTGATGATGGTCTGGAAAGATAGCTTTTGTTGTCAAAGTTAGGTACTTGCCTCACAGAGTGACTGGATGTGCAACTATGTTTGCATTCAGATCATTTCAAACCTAAGTTGGTGATGTGTAAATATTTGTTTTTATTCTCTTTGTACACACCTTTGCAACTTTAGTTCAGTGTGTTGTGTGTGGTTTTAGTTGTTACATATACATTGATATTTTGTTCATTTTGCACATGATTGCATTTTCTCAATCCCTTTGAGTTTGCTACTGTGTGTGTGTGTTTGTGTGTAAACAAACTGTACTTTTGCTGTACTTTTTGCAAGTACGGGTGTACTGATGTGCACCTATGATAGTGATCTTCATTGCGATCATTAATGCTGTCTTTTTCTCCAGCTCCCAATTGTATGCATGACGATGTGCACACAGTTCATTTGCATATTTAGCGTTGTGTGAGTGTTTTTCTCTATACATATGCATGGTGATCTGTAAACATTTTGCTTCTCTGTGCACAATGCATATGTAAACATTTTGTTGTTCGCAGAACCAACTTCACATTTTAACTACTTTTTATTCACATGTTTGCCAAAGTGTAAACATTTTGTTCCATTTAACGCTGGTTGTTTTTTTCCTGTCTCAAGACAGCTCAAGACATGTATGGTGATGTGTAAAAATATTGTTCTATGGGCAAATTGTTTTGCACATTTATGTACTTCACTTATGTCAATGTAGCCGCTAATTTAAGTGCAGTCGATCGTACAAACATTTCATTGTGGGTGACTCGAGCTGTCGGCGAACTGCGACAAGATTTCTTTCCCAATTATATAATTGGTGTTACATATTGTTTTTACATTTAGTCAAGTTTTGACTAAATGTTTTAACATAGAGGGGGAATCGAAACGAGGGTCGTGGTGTATGTGTGTGTGTGTATGCATGTGTGTGTGTAGGTGTGTGTGCGTGTGTGCGTGTGTGCGTGTGTGCGTGTGTGCGTGTGTGTGTGTCTGTGTGTGTGTGTTGAGCGATTCAGACTAAACTACTGGACCGATCTTTATGAAATTTGACATGAGAGTTCCTGGGTATGAAATCCCCGAATATTTTTTTCATTTTTTTGATAAATGTCTTTGATTACGTCATATCCGGCTTTTCGTGAAAGTTGAGGCGGCACTGTCACGCCCTCATTTTTCAACCAAATTGGTTGAAATTTTGGTCAAGTAATCTTCGACAAAGCCCGGACTTCGGTATTGCATTTCAGCTTGGTGGCTTAAAAATTAATCAATGACTTTGGTCATTAAAAATCTGAAAATTGTAAAAAAAAATAAAAATTTATAAAACGATCCAAATTTACGTTCATCTTATTCTCCATCATTTGCTGATTCCAAAAACATATAAATATGTTATATTCGGATTAAAAACAAGCTCTGAAAATTAAATATATAAAAATTATTATCAAAATTAAATTGTCCAAATCAATTTAAAAACACTTTCATCTTATTCCTTGTCGGTTCCTGATTCCAAAAACATATAGATATGATATGTTTGGATTAAAAACACGCTCAGAAAGTTAAAACAAAGAGAGGTACAGAAAAGCGTGCTATCCTTCTTAGCGCAACTATTAAACATGTTCTGGTAATTCCCAAATTTGATCATAACGTAAGAATTTGTGTATAGCCTGCAACGTGTATATAGTCCTGTGAATAATTTTCAGTCTGCCTTTTTATTTTTATTTTTTTACTTTTATGTTTATCTTTTGTAATTGTTTTACGTTTGTATATATATGTATATCAGATTAGAGTAGTACCCTCTCTGGACGAGGGCTGGTTGAAAAGAAACTCGTTTATATTGCTTATGCCACAACCCTCGTAAAATAAAATTTGATTTGATTTGATTTGATTTGATTTGATCTCTCTTTCTCTCTTTCTCTCTCTCTCTCTCTCTCTCTCTCTCTCTCTCTCTCTCTCTCTCTCTCTTTCTTTCTTTCCCAATCTGTCTCTGTCTCACTTCCCATTTCTCTTTGACCGTCTCTCTCATTTTCTATGTCTTTCTTTGATTGTCACTGTGTTCTCTGTATCTCCCTGTGTCACTGTCTCTCAGTCACTCTCTCTGCCTCTGTCTTTCTCCACATATCTGCCTTTGTCTGTCTCTCTTTCTGATCTCTCTGCCTCATTCTGATTTTGTTTCTGTTTCTCTCTCCTTTTGTCTCTGTTACTCTCTCCCTCTCTCTCTCTCTCTCTCTCTCTCTCTCTCTCTCTCTCTCTCTCTCTCTCTCTCTCTCTCTCTCTCTCTTTCTCTCTCTCTCTCACTCTCTCTTTCTCTCTCTCTCTCTCTGAGGGTTTGTTCTCAGCAGATTTGATAAGTTTTTATCCGTGTGGTGTTGTGTGCAGTCTTCAAAATAATGAAAGCTCTTTTGTGCACCATAGCTTAATTGCTTGAGCTGACAATTGCCAAGTTTTAAGACCTAAACAAGTCTGTCTTTTTGGGTACTTTTCGTACCCCCAAAGGGGTTCAGAATTGTAGTGTGATAATCATTTAATGACGAGGCTTTAGGTTTCTCTAGGTACTTTTGCACACTACCGAGGATCGCACAAAGACAATTGCTATATGGTTTGACCCTTGCTGGCCAATACGGACCGAATAATCAGTGGAGAAAAGGTCAACGGTCTGCCAAACCCGGCAAATGCAGAAGACAGCCCAGAGATCCCGAAGTACCTCGCCCCATGTACTATGTCATCACACAAAAGTAGCAAAAGGGTCGCACTTTTCGGCAATATTTTCAGTTTAGAGCTATAGGGCTCGTTGCTTAATAATTAAGGATCATAGAGATACTGATGGGTAGCCTCGTCAAGGGACAATCATTAAAACCATGCTTTCAGCAGACATGTTGTAAAACGCCGATTTGACCTTGACTATAATCAAGGTAAGCTGTCAGTGACTGATATGAGGCTTTTGTTGTAGAAGTACCCCTCAATTATTGAGGGTTCAGTGATCTCTTTAGTGGCTTATATGAAATACATTAATAAAAAAGCTCAATGTTTACAGAGAGCACGAAGACTGTTGATGTTTGGTAAGTGACCACGTGGAGGGATGGCCTTATCACATATACAAGCCTTGCCAGATTTGAGATGGTTGGCCGAAACGTTTACCCGTGAATGAGTGTGCCTTTAAATTAAGTTTTTCATTTGTATCTGGATACTGGTCAGTATCATCAGATTTCAAGGCCCACTCCGACTCGTGAACAGTTGGGCTAACTGTCCCAGATCTAGTCAGGCTTTTCCACGGGATAAGACCATCAATCCATTTGTTCATATACCAAAAATGAACAGCCTGGTTGCTCTCTGTGCACAGTTATACTTTTTTTTTAATTAAGGTTGTACAATGCACCGTTGCCTTTCTAGGAAATTAATTCATCAAAACAGTTCAACTCACCACAGCGAGCCGTGCGGGTGTTCATTTATGGTATGTGAAAAAGTGGAGGGATGTCCTCATCCCATGTAAAACGGGGTCCTGATTTGGCCTATTATGGTCCGCTGGACCCAAAAAGCAACAGCTAACTAACTAACTATCCCATGTAAAAGCCTGACCAGATCGGAGGCAGTGAGGCGAATGGGCCTTTAAGTAAACACAAACTGTTTTGACAGGCACATCCACAGCGAGAGTCGACAGCGATGAAGGCAGTGATCAGATGTCCACCAAGCGTGTCGTTGTGGACGATGATGGCAATGACTCCGCGCCACAACTCCCGGCCCGCAACCGGATGGCGAAAGGACCCAGACCTGGTACACCAGATCCTAGCTCCCCGTATTCCGTGCCGGCTGCTACTGCCACCAGTCGTCGTTTTTCGGCGGGGAGAAGTCCTTCACCAGAGCCCGACTATGAAAGCGATTGAAGTGACATTGCCCGCATGTAGAAGTGCTTTGTTTTGGCAAATATCTTGAATAGGTGAAATAATAATGCTGTGTTGTGTTGTTGGGAGTTTTTGTAAATTTTGATTAATGAATTAATTTATTTGTTATGCATTTATGGATTTATTTATTTATTGAATCTATCTATTTATTTATTTATTTATTTATGTATCTATTTATTTATGTATCTATTTATTTATTTATTTAATGTATCTGTTTATTTGTTTATTTATTTATTTATCTATTTATTTATGTATTTATTTGTATATATATATATGTTTATTTATTTATTATAGTTCTTCAGGCGTTAAGGTCTTCGTGAGTGTACTTTTGATCACCGTATAGGGACAATTGCCTTAATCAGAAAATATTTCACAAACTAACGATAAAAGCATACTTTGCAAATTTGAATTTGCATTATTTTAAACATCTTTTTATCGTGAAGTATCCTGGATTTAATAGCATTTTTTCAGTATGTGCTCATCGCTTGTTTTGTGCAACTGAATTTGTCTTCGATTGCATGAATATGTAATTAGCTATGTATAACATTCTGAGCAATTAGGCATGTACATTTTTAAAGAGCATGAACAGGTGACATCTGCTGAACAAGTACCCATTACAAGTACTACAAGAAAATTGGTTGATTAAAATCAACATGGCCGAAGCAATGTTTTCATAAAAGAAGCGGTATTGTACCCACATGTTGAATTTGGATTACATGTGTTGCAGAGTATTTGAAAATCCGTAGGCATAAAAACATGCAAAGAAGAGTGATAGGTCCCTGTTGTGAATATAATCAAGTTGATAAATTGATTACTTATGTTTCATGAGAACGGCAAACAACAACACATGTTCACCGCCCTCAGCTAATTGAAGAAAGACGGCGGCCATCAATAAATAGTAGAGCATAGTGCATTTTCATGTTGGCATCTTCTCCACTGAAAGCTATAACCCAAAGACTGAAGACCAAAGTGCTTTACCCCACTTCTGACCCGAATCACCCCCCTCCTGCTAGGTACACGTGCACGCAAGTTAACCTCTGCTTTGACCTGTGTGCCATCAATAATTTTAAAAGAGAATTGTCTCCCTTGAACCAAAATGGCTGAATACACGCATACTGAATACAATTAATTAGGTCTGATCCATAATCTTTGTTCTTCCATTGCAAGACTCACCGTATATTGTGATCAGTGTGTGTGTGTGTGTGTGTTTAGAAGGTATCCATTTTTCACGGCGAATGCACGGCAAAAAGACCCTTTAAAGGTACTGAACTTGTCAAATCCAGGTGCACGGAGCCCCTGGGGCTTTTAGTCATACCTCAGGCAGCTATCCGTTAGAAGAACTACCAAGTTTCATTGACTTGCACCCAAAGAGTCAAGAACTGCGATTTTTTTACGAATTAATTTCGTACTCGGACCCGGCTGGTCTTGACCTATTTTTGGATCTAAATTTAGATCAGGTAGATCACCACATCATGCACAAAGACACGTCACTAAGCAAACTATGTCAGACGTCATCATGAGTTTGTGTAAAACAAAATGGAGGCCAGAATCACTCAGTTGAATCGAACTCCGACCAAACACCACGTACTAACTAGGTTAATTTATGCACTCGCGTGAACAAGAAACTGTCGAGCTTCACAGATGTCGTCGTTGGGTAGTTTTGGGTTTGTTTTACTACCATAGGAGGATTTTTGAACTGTAAATGCACTCAGCTGCAACAAAAACGCAAAACGAAGGCTGTGAGCTGCACTGTGCCTTTAAACAAAGAAAAATAGCACATTATCCTCCCCTACCCCCTCCCCGTCAATAAATCATCCAGCTAAAATTGACTGTACAAAGACGTCGACCCATTTATCTAAAACAAACAGTCACAGGAGGTGCAATCTTTGAAGAAGTCGCCAAAGGCCATCAATAAACATTCTATCAAACTGTCGGCCTGAGACTTACACATTGATAGGTTTCATTTGAAGTATTTAGATTGTGTATTATATACGAACACTTAACTGTTCGCGCCCCACAAACACACATGCACAGACACATAGGCACACAGACACACCAACACACAGACACTCACACACAGACAGACACACACAGACACACACACACATACACACGCACGCACGCACGCACGCACAAACAAACACACACACACACACACACACACACACACACTCACACACACACACACATCCCTCTCAACCTGTAACTGAGTAATTCCATGTCAACACCCACATGTTGTCAACGGATTACTATTCATCTATCAGAGAATCAAGTCAAAGTAACCTCGCAGCTTGTCTCAAAGTTAAAAGCAAAGAGACGCAAAAAGTTTACACGAGAGACGCTGGAGTTCGCTCATATCGTGAAAGCGGCGTTAATAGCGTGTAACAGCTGACAGATGCCATAAAAAGGACACAGCAGTTGGCACTTAAAAAGGAGTCCTGCATTTAGGCATGGAAGATGTTTTCAAGCTGCCGTATTTCATTGTTGGTGGTAAAGTTAAACACGGTCACCCGACGGTTTCCGACCTCACTGTTTCTCTCAGTTTATTTCTCTCTCTCTCTCTCTCTCTCTCTCTCTCTCTCTCTCTCTCTCTCTCTCTCTCTCTCTCTCTCTCTCTCTCTCTCTTTTTAAATTTAATTTTTTTAATTTTATCATTGTGTGTCTGTGCGTCCGAAGGACAGATTGTAAGAAAAGGCGTAGCCTTAAATCTTAATCCTTGTTAAATAAAGTTCGATTCAATTCTCTTTTTGTCTGTCTTCTAGTCTATCTCTTTGTCTCTGTCTTTTTCTGAGTCTTACTTTCACGAATATGAAAAAAACCACCTTGTCTTTTATACACTATGAAGCTGCGTTGACCGTCAAGAGAATGAATCTTCGATTTCTGTTTTATTTTCAGGCAATATAAACAGAATATTGTAAAAGTGTCAATTACTGCTGTCATATTGACAAAATAAAACAAGTCGAATTTTCTAGTGTCTTAAATGGGAACGAATTTTATTCGTACACACATGTAAAATGCGTAGAGAATGTAATAATATAAAAAAACAACATCCAACAGTCATCACGTGTCACGCTCATTATACAAGTATACCCTCTCTCGCAAACTTTAAATGCAATGACACTTGGAATCAAACATCAGAAGCGAGCGGACAGAATAACGATATTTCACTAAAATCTATTGTGTTTATTGTCGTAGCTCGTTCTTCTTGGGTTAAAACGTACCTTCTGTATTATTTTTCAATGAATTAATTAAACTCATCGATTTTGTCAAAAGTGATTTGTGTGGACAAGTCACTTAACTGTGATAAGCTGTGCTGAGTGATACACGTATGGACGCATTGGGAGGGCGTATCGTCTATTTTCTTCTGCCACCTAGCGTTTACATGAAAAGCATTATGTATCCTCTTGTTTATTAAATATAAATAGCAGTATGTTATGGACGAGCAGTATTGGAATGATATGGTTGCGGTAAAAATGCTTCTTCATGAATGTATTGTTAGAAACATGTTAAAAAATGTACGCTGTCTCTGATTCTTTTTTGCTTGTATTTATGTATTACACACACACACACACACACACACACACACACACACACACACACACACACACACACACACACACACACACACACACACACACACACATTGGCATTGCATAAAATCTCTTGTCAAAAAAATGTTTTGATATTTCTAAGTGAACGAATTTCCCCTGCAAATCCGTCGAAATAATTCATACACGTGTATGAAATGATTATTACACGTGCATAACTAAAAGTATTTAATACACGTGTATTCATATTTATTACACGCGCGTTAATTATTTGATATACACGTGATAAATACTTTTATTTTATGCACGTGTATGAATTAGTTCTTACATGTGTATGAATTATTTCTTACATGTGTATTAAATGTAGGAGTCACGTGGTTAAGTACCGCCCTGATAGGGCCCTTCGTGGTTGGCTGGGCGTTAAGCAAACAAACAAACAAACGTGGTTAAGCGATTCAAAAACTCGCACTGGGAATACACCTGAAAAACAATGGTGGACGAAATCACCCAAGTCAAAGAGATTTTATAAAAACAACGTACGACGAACGAAAAGGTAAAATGGTGCCTTCCGTTCGATTTCAGCTCACGCTTTTCACTTTTCAGAGCAAAACAATCGCTGAGAGTGAAGAAACGTCGCTGTTCGACTTCGAAATCTTGAGTCATATTTACTGTTATTTCTCCAAATACTTATACTTTTTTTTTTTAAATCGCGGTAGACATTCTATGCAGTAATAACAGAGCTTTGCAAGTCGTACATTTTCCGATTGAAGTTTTCCTGCACCTCTGATTCAACGCACGTGTGTGAATTATTTCTTACATGTGTATGAATTATTTCTTACACGTGTATGAATTATTTATTACACGTGTTGAGGCTATGAGCCAAACGTCTTTCCTTACGCACGCACGCACGTACGCACGCACGCGCACGCACGCACGCACAGACAGGAGATGAACATGATTGCTTACACCAGCAGGACAGTACCTTTAAGAGCCAATTACTTAATGGCTACTCTCAGCTGTTACACACTATCAACCCCACTTCACATCAGAAAATGAACAAACTTTAGCTTCAGCGTACCTTCCCCGGAGACGAGCATTAACTGAGGTAATAATATTAATAGGATTTGTATTTCGCGGTCCTTAAGGTCCTCACAGGAAAATGTTCCTTTTAAGGACATGAAGTAACAGTAACTTTCGGGACACATTTCTCAAGTAACTTAATTTTTTCTTGCGTAGTACTGGTTTGCAGGCAATGGAGCTCGATAGTATGTATTCGTATAAGCGGTATAAAATTATATGGATCGCTTTTTTAAATTTTTTTATATGGGTCGCTTTTTTTGGCATTTTTATTTTTACAATTAGTTTTGTTGTTCTGTGTCTGTATCGGAGACACATTTTTTAAGTTGCAATGGTTTTTTTTCTCGAATATATGAATATTGGTTTATTGGCAACAACATTAAAGCTACAGATATTTTAAACGCATAAGATTTTCACGGATTGATAGGGACTGGTTAATAGGCCATTGAGAAAGAGAGTTTGTAGACGCATGTAAATTCTTTTGGATAGATGGATACTAGTTCATAGGCAACCGAGGAGGAGATTGTAAACGCACGTCATTTTAATGGATAGATGGATACTGTATCGTAGGCAACACAGCAAGAGAGTGTGTACCCACACATACTATTCATGAATAAATGGATACTTATCCAAAGACCGAAGGGCAAGAAAGTTTGTAGACGCAAACATTTTTCACGGTTAGATGAATGCTGCTTCATAGGCAACAGGGACAGATAGTGTGTAGTCGCACACGAGTTTTATGGATACTGGTTCTTAGACAACAGAGCAAGAAAGTGTGAAGACGCACACGATTATCGTGGATAGATGGATACTGATTCACAGACAACAGAGCAAGAAAGTGTGTAGACGCACACGATTTTCATGGATAGCTGGATACTGGTTCATCGACCACAGGGCAAGAGAGTGTGTTGACGCACAATCAGGTGTTAACATCGATACTGGTGCAGAGGCAACAGAGTAAGACATTTTGTAGACGCACGTAACTTTCTGTATCGTAAGCTAAAGGGCAAAGCTAAAGGAGTGAGTCAACGCATCTGATTTTCTTAGAAAGATGGATGCAGGTTCATAGGCAACAGAGATAAGAGTTCGTAGAGAATTGTCACTATGATTTCAACAGATAAAAAAAAATGTGCACTGGATTACGGGCAAGAGAGCGAGAGAGTTTGTAGAGTTACGTGGTTTTCGCGGCTATATGTACATTTATCACCTGGCAACGCAGCAAGAGATTGTGTAGAGTAACGTGATTTTCGCGGGTATATGTACATTCATCCGCTGGCAACGCAGCAAGAGAGTTTGTAGAGTAACTTGCGTTTCGCGTGTATTTGTACATTCATCCGCTGGCAACGCAGCAAGAGAGTTTGTAGAGTAACGTGATTTTCGCGGGTATTTGTACATTCATCCGCTGGCAACGCAGCAAGAGAGGTTGTAGAGTAACGTGATTTTCGCGGGTATTTGTACATTCATCCGCTGGCAACGCAGCAAGAGAGGTTGTAGAGTAACGTGATTTTCGCGGGTATATGTACATTCATCCGCGGGCAACGCAGCAAGAGAGTTTGTAGAGTAACGTGATTTTCGCGGGTATATGTAAAAACAATTCGCTGGCAACACAACAAGAAGATCCGTGGTGGCAGTAAAATTCGTCGCGCAAGATGTAAGTAACCAAAACCGTCATACGCGAATAGTAAAACAGGAGAAAGTATTAATTGTCATTGTTAAAGATATCATTAAGGCAGTTTCCCCCGTTTTGACCTGAGAGTGTTGTTCAGGGAAAACTACCTTGAAAGGAGACCAGATGTTACACAAAGTGACAGGATATATGAAGACTGCGGATAAAAGGCAGGGTATGTGTATCACAACAAAATATGTTGTCTTTTTCTGCATGAAAAAAAATGAGGTGGGTTAATACGGAAAACAAAATGTGCCCAAGAATGATAAAGACTATGATGGCAGATGGTGTGTATGTGGGAACGTTTGCTGTTTATGTAGTGAGAAAAAAAAGTGGTGTGTGGTTCTGGCAATATGTCGGTGGTATACGTGCAAAAGATACATGTTAATATGTAAAGAAACATTTGGTGTATTTTACGTGGATAGAAACAAATTGTGTATATGAAACAAACAAGATGATGTATAAAGGGGAACAGTTCCATGGTGCGAGGAAACAGGTGGTGTAGATGTAAGCTAAAAGGCGGTGTAGTTGTTCGGAAGAAAATGTGGTGCATGTGAACCAAAATGGTCGAAACAAATTTGTTGTTGTTGTTTGTTGTTGTTGTTGTTGTTGTTGTTGTTGATGTTGTTGTTGTTGTTGTTGTTGTTGTTTTGTCTTGAGAACCCATTAGGAGGTCATGCGAGACCGATTCAGCATTTGTCTTATTCTCTAGTTTGTTGTCGACGAACGCTTTAAGGTGAATCACAGGATGAAACATAGAATGTTACTTGAAACATAAGTCGGTGCATAAGTAGATATAGGGAAACGTTAAAGGTAAATGTAGGCTGACTTTGCTGCTTCATTCCTGGATTAAATTTTTCCTTTCGTTTGTTCCGTTTCTGTACAGACGACCACCTTTTCGTGCGCTTGTAACGAGTGGAATGTCTTTGCGCAAGCACCTTCCAGTGTGTTTGGGCGTCTTTGCCTTTTGCTTCGTCGTGGCCGTATATGGTACGTCTGAGTTTGATATTCACGCTACAGTTGACTTAATTTATCTTTCTTTATCTTCTTATCCGTGTTAACGTTTACTCTCATACACTTCCTCCTTCTATCCGTCTGTCTGTCTGTCTGTCTGTCTATGTCTGTCTGTCTATGTATGTCAGTCTGTCCGTCTGTCTGTCTGTCTCTCTCTCTCTCACACACACACACACACACACACACACACACACACACACACTCGCGCGCACGCAAACACCACCATGCACATATGGTTTCTCCAAACGTTTCCAGTATATTATTATTATTATTATTATTATTATTATTATTATTATTATTATTATTATTATTATTGTGATCATTTTTATGCGCCTAATCTAGATATAGCCCTAGGCGCTTACATATTAATTTCTGCCGTTTGAAATGGAATTTTTTTACAGACAGACAGACAAACAGACATTTTTTACACACAATATATAACGCATTCAGTTAATATATTGCAGTTTAGTTCCTCACCTCTATTTGCATCTCGTCATCTATGTCTACTCGTCAATCCGACTATCTTACTGCCTTCCTATACTACCATCTTAGTTAAAGTCTGCATCTTCACCGGACTGTCGTCTTTCTTGTACATAAAACAAAGCCTTTGCTATATTTAGTGTTGCTTGAAATTTAATCCGCACAGTGGTAACCGCATTTTTTAATCCAATTCTTTGAAATTCTCGTCCAGCAATCTTGGGTCAAGTTATCTTTTTGTGTGGCTGCTGATGCAGTTGTGAATTACTCTTTAAGTACGTGCGACTTTTCTTACTGTAGGCTTCCGATGATTTAGGTGTAGCTATTTACACGGATTTTACAATCTGCTTGGGGGCCTATTAAAACAAAAATGTTTGACTTTGCAGTAATTCCTAACGTCGACCAGACACTTTGGTTCACAGGGATTCGGGTAAGTGAATGGAAATAGAGAGAGAGAGAGAGAGAGAGAGAGAGAGAGAGAGAGAGAGAGAGAGAGAGAGTGTGGAGAGAGAGAGAGAGGGTAGAGAGAGAGAGAGAGAAGGAGAGAGAGGGAGAGAGAGAGACACTGACACTGACACTGACACAGTTTAATTGAATATGGGCCTACAGCCCCTTTCAATGGGGGGGGGGGGGGGGTACACATGAATCACAGGAAAAAAAAGAAAACATGATATTTAAACGTATGCAAAATACACAGTGGTTTGTTCCTAGCTTTCCTCTATCTATAATCTTGCGCATCAATGCTACCTGATATATACATACAACCGAACAATAAATACAGCAACAACAAAACCTTCAGCGACAATTAATCCTCATTATTATTTAACATTGACAATCTTAACTGAAATGCAAAAAACAAAAACTTTGCTAAATCTACAATTGTTTCTGTGTCTTGTTTTTTAAACATGGTAATCATACTGCCCAACTGATCACCAACACTTAAAAACTGTGCTAAATACTTTATTCTTAACTCACAATATGTTTGGCATTCGAAAAAAAAATGGATTTCGGTCTCTAATTTATCTTCACAAAAGGGGAGAGAGAGAGAGAGAGAGAGAGAGAGAGAGAGAGAGAGAGAGAGAGAGAGAGAGAGAGAGAGAGAGAGAGAGAGAGAGAGAGAGAGAGAGAGAGAGAGAATAAGAAAGAGAGATCAATCAAATTAAATCAAATTTAATTTTTCGAGGGTTGTGGCAGAAGCATTGCAAACGAGCTTTTTTTCAAACAGCTCTCGCCCAGTGAGGGACTACTCTAAGAGTAGTAGAAACAGAAAAAGCAGAAAGCAAAAAACATGAATATTTACACATTAAAGGTTTTACACGAATAATAAGCGTTATATATGCACAGTAGTGAGAAGAAAAAAAACCTGAATAAACATGCACGAGCAAGTACAAGGTGACCCAAAAGAAAAATGCAACCCAGAACATTTCCAATAACTTCTGAATCTGTTCAACGAACTACTTCATATTTGGTGTACATTAACTTCAGCCTATGCATGATCATATTGTAAAGTGTAAAAGGTATCGAACAAGTGGTCTGCGTTTTGTGCTCTTTCGAAACAAATATCCAATTTCAGGAATCGGCTGAAAAGTAGGAGGTTTGACATTGAGCGGTAAACACACTCAATCAATCAATCAATCAATGAGTCTTATATCGCGCATATTCCGTGGGTACAGTTCTAGGCGCTCTGCAGTGATGCCGTGTGAGATGAAATTTTATACGGCCAGTAGATTGCAGCCATTTCGGCGCATATTTACCTTTCACGGCCTATTATTCCAAGTCACACGGGTATAGGTAGACAATTATTAACTGTGCCTAAGCAATTTTGCCAGGAAAGACCCTTTTGTCAATCGTGGGATCTTTAACGTGCACACCCAATGTAGTGTACACGGGGGGAGGTTCGGACACCGAAGAGAGTCTGCACACAAAGTTGACTCTGTGAAATAAATTTCCGCCGAACCTGGGATCGAACTCACGCTGACAGCGGCCAACTGAATACAAATCCAGCGCGCTACCGACTGAGCTATATCCCCGCTATTTCAACCCTCCAGATGAGCTATTACTGACTTTTTCAGATCACCAATGATCTCGGGTGTTTTTGTATACTTGTACCTTCATATATTCCCAAAGGTAAAAGTTTGAAAGGTTTAAATCGAGTGAGAGTGGTACTGCTCAATGTCAAACCACCTACTTTTCAGCCGATTCCTGAATTTGGATAGTTTTTTCGAAAGAGCACAAAAATCAGACCACTTGATCTATAAATTTGAAACTTCGTGATAAGATCATAAGCTTAATTTAATGTACACTAAATATGAAGTAGTTCGTTGAACAAAATAATGCAGAAATTATTAGCATTTTCATGGGTTGCATTTATTTTGGGTCACCCTGTATGTTATCAAAACGAGTTTTTGGCTCACGTAAGTGTAGCCTATGCGATCGTGACTTTGTCTGTCTGTGCGTGTGTGTGTGTGTGTGTGTGTGTGTGTGTGTGTGTGTGTGTGTGTGTGTGTGTGCGTGTGTGCGTGTGTATGTCTGTGGTAGAAACTTTAACATTTGACTAAACACCGAAATACTCATTTCACCTGGTTATTTTTCAAGCACCATCTTCAAAATATTGAAGCAATGATCAACATTGTGTCGGCATGTGTGTAGTTAAAGCGTGTATCCAAAGAAAACGGGTGGTGGGGGGGTTTTGAAGGGGTACAAGCAGTTGACTGGTTTCTGTGTGGAATGTAGACCAGGTCAGGTGTCAAGACCAGGTCAGGTGTCAAGACCAGCTCAGGGGTCGCGCGAAGGATTGTGGCATAGATTCACTTCTCCAGTTCTCACTTCTGCATTCGCCGATTCGGGGAAGACGACTTCATGTTGTTCGGTTTCTAAGCTCCAGAAAAGTAAATAAAGAAGCTACCAAAGGGAGATTTCCTACAATTTGATCTGCACAGCGTTTTTTCAATGTCCACGCGAGGAAGAGCTGTCGAAAGCGCAGTGTCGATCTGGCAGCCGTATCCCGGTAAGTACAGAGACAGATCTAGTGTCTCCCACTCTGATAACGTGTCACCTACTGTTTTAATTTCTTTTTATTATTTCAGCAGACACGGATGTCAAACACAGTGCTAGGCAGTCACCTCTAGTGAAATGAGTTGATCTAAAGTGCCTGTAATGTTTGGATGTCTTTAATTGTTCGTGGTTCGATTTATGTGAATTTCAAGACTTGCAGTAGAGTCTCAAGTTAAGTTTACTCTGCCCGAAAAAAACTGTCCATCATTTACTTGAACATGCAGATATAAGGAAACGGAATGAATCTGTTCTCAAAGTCAAAATGATTACGATTTTTTCCTCAGATTCAAAACATGCACTGTCATGGTTTTGTCTGTACAATTTAGTAAGTCTTACCTTGCAACAACTTCCTTGAACTTGAAAGACAGTTTTTGAATGCTAGATCTGTATCGCGTTTCATTCCAGACTCGATTCTCTCTTTGATTGTACTGTTTGCTGTTTACGCACTATCATGATTCGCTATGTAACGTTTGGTAAGCTTACCTTGCAACAGCTTTCTTGTCTTTGTTGGCATTTTCTTTCAAGGCAGTACAACGTAAGATTAGATTCTTTCGGACAGAATTAGAATGAGAATTTTGAGACAAAGCTTGCTGTGGCATTTGTTTGTAAATAATGGTACATGACATGTGTCACAGTGATTCTGTATTTTTCTGCGGTTGATGTGGTTTCTTTTTTTCTCTCTAATTTTTTCCCTCCTGAGTTGATCGTTATCATTTAAACAAGACCCTCAGAGAGTACCTCCGTTGTTCCTTAAAATGGAATGTGAATAGTGTGTTGGTTGTGTTGACCGTCAGAATTATTTTAAGAACCAGGCTGCTGCAGTCAGTTGACATGTTTCGCATATTGTAGGGTTACCATGCTGCATAGGTAAAGTGGCTTGTATAACCTGACTATTCTGTTTCAAAACACTGTTTATATTTGTGTAGGTTGTAGTCATCATAACTAATCGCATTTTGCCATTTGTTTCAGAAAGGAGGTTAACCTACAAGATCGACGCTATGTCAGATATGCCTCAGCCACATGAAGACTTCCGAATTTAGATCCACTCACAAGTCTTGATGAAAAGTATGGGACTGAGGACAGCAGTGGAAAAAGTGGCCACATGGCAGGTACCTATTGCTTAGTGTCTGCAGTGCTAAAGACAGATAAGTTGATGGTAGATTTGCAAATGAACACAGTGCCTGTGTGTGTGTGTGTGTGTGTGTGTGTGTGTGTGTGTGTGTGTGTGTGTGTGTGTGTGTGTGTGTGAGGATTGCACAAGATCTCATTGAAGAACAACTGCACCAACAACAAATACACAGTCATTTTATCTGTTTGCCTTCTTTTGAAAATTATACATGGAGTTGATATGATGCGTTAGTTTTAACTGTGTGTGTGTGTGTGTGTGTGTGTGTGCGTGTGAGTGAGTGTGTGTGTGTGTGTGTGTGTGTGTGTGTGGGTGTGTGTGTACCCCCGTTTCCACAGGTTTGGTTGCCTAAATCACCATAAGGCAACCATCCACACGTGGATGGCAACCTAAACTCTGGATGGCAACCTAATTGTGTGGATGGTCGCTTCATTTAACACCGTTAAATTGACTTTTTTGACGGAAAGAATGTCATAACAATGTTCAAAATGACATTCTTTCCGTCCTCTATAGGCGACGAAATAGGTCAAATTTTGTGCATTTTTTAGTGCAAAATTCTTCGATGCCGGAGCGAGTACTGCACCCAGTGCTGTTGTAGTGCAAGTGCACTAGAAAGGCACTACACCCAGTGCCGCCTCTTAGGTAACCATCCACACTTTAGGTATACGTGTGTGTGTGTGTTAGACGGATGAGTTTGTGTTACTGTTTGTTGATTTCTTACGGGAGCCTTGAAGGCTTCGCCTCTTGTTATATAATGAAACACTGATGCTATGAACAAATATGAAAATAAATCTAAAACGAAGTCTTCCATCACTGTGAATTTTCGCAACTTGAAATTAAATATAATGAAAGGTGTTTCTTGAAAGTATTTAGACGCATCTCTCACAAATTCCGGGAGAAAATTCGACAGGACCCTGCCAGAATAAGCTAAACTTGGCTTAAAGATATCTATTTTTGGAATGGGGACGTTTGTGAACCCGTGATTTGTAAAAATGTAAACACTTTTTACAAATTACGTCGAACCTAAAACCGCGATTTGTAAAATTTTAAAATTTTAAATTATTGCATTCCACAAAGTAATACATGCCATTTATTATTATCAATATTTGTTGTTCAGAGCCTCTATGCTGGGTGGCGGGGGGTGGTTTGGACCGGATAGGGAAAATATTACAATTTTTAGCATAACAATGAAAGAGAACATAATTCTAATAGATCCCTTGACTTTGGGGTAGCGCGACTCTGTTGCTGCTAGCTTTCCACTGCCGGGAGGAAGCGACCCGAATTTCCCAGCGAGGAAAAAATAAAGTAATGAAAACAAATATTGTAAAAAAAGAATAGATCCCTTGACTTTGGGGTAACGCGACTCTGTTGCGGCTCTGTTGCTGCTTGCTTTCCACTGGGAGGAAACGACCCAAATTTTCCAGCGATGAGACAATAAAGTAAAGAAAAAAAATAATGAAACAAAATCAAATAGATCCCTTGACTTTGGAGTAGCGCGACTATGTTGCTGCTAGCTTTCCACTGGGAGGAAGCGACCCGAATTTTCCAGCGATGGGACAATAAAGTAATGAAAAAATTGACAATATCTAATTGATCCCTTGACTTTGGAGATGACAAGAAAGTATCGGACGCATTTATGTGATTTGTAACACATTTTACAAATCGCGGGGCGCGCCCCGTGATTTGTATAATGTTTTACATTTGTACAAATCACGGGTTAAAGGCACAGTAAGCCTCCCGTAAACCATCACAGATACTGTCAGGCTTTTACACACAGTACAAACACCTTTTCATTTAAACACTCACCGCTTGAGAACATCCTAGGTGCCCTCCGTAAAGAGCGAGCAATTTTCAAAGAATTCATTTTTGCGTGGTTTATCTTACCCCTGAGCCATCGTGAGCCCTTGTGATCCATTTTCCTTTTTACATTTAGTCAAGTTTTGTTTCACAATGTAGTCGTAAGTTTGTAATTTGAATGCGACTCGCTGTAAGCTTATCTACAATAGCACGTTATTATGTACCGCTGAATGGGAACATCTTCAGTTTCGTATAATCGTCAAAATTAATACGAGACTGGATTGTTTTAATAAAATTTGTTTCAGCGTTCGTTTGTGCAGACTATACAATAGTTTTACAATATTATCACTGGCATAGTCCCAGATGGTTGAACAGTTATTCGTGATGGTTTGTATATATGCGTTAAAAAATAATAACCTTGAGTGCGAATCGAGAAAGTGTTTAATTCTGTTCAACTGATATGTTTTCATCGACATGGTTTTACACAACGACCTAACATGATGGGCCCAAGATAAATTATTATCGATATTTACTCCCTAACCTTTGTGATCTCCTACCTCTCCTATTGCGTCGTTGCCAATTAATATGGAATGAAGATTGTTCCGTATGTTTTGTCTCTTTTGCCTTCATGTAATTAACATGTATTTTGTCGTTTTGGGATGAAGACTCATGTGGTTATAATCTGTTCAATTTATAAGATCGTCCACACTGTTCTGCAACGATTAATAAACTTTGTCAATTTGTTTATCAGAAGTGTGTATGGTCGCACCGTCTGCAAAGAGTTCACAGTCATCATTAATACGAAAAGAAAGATCATTAATATACAGGGAAAAGTGAAGTGGTCCAAGGACAGAACCCTGGGGGACCTCATATAACACGGGTCTTTTGCTGGACACAGTTTAATCAACGCAGAAGGGCTGCTGTGTGTGTGTGTGTGTGTGTGTGTGTGTGTGTGTGTGTGTGTGTGTGTGTGTGTGTGTGTGTGTGCGTGCGTGCGTGCGTGTGTGTGTGTGTGTGTGTGTGTGTGCGATCATTTAAAATATTTCTTAATTCATTCGCTCATTCAAACGGTCATAGAATTCATTATCTGTCCGTCACCAGTCCTACGCACGGCAAAAGGTGAACCCCGCAATCCTGAGCCGAGAGCACCAAGGGAGGCGGGAGACCATTCAAAAGTTCTGCGGGAATCAGCCACCATCTTACAACATCTCCCAGAACATCTACCGCTACTTTTCCTTCAGCAAACGCCACAGGCTGCTGTACTGCGGCATCCAGAAAGTGGGCACCAGCTTCCTGCTGAGGGTCATGAAGCTGCTGATCGGGAGGGTGGGGGAAGGAGAGTTGTTCAACAAAAGTTTCTTGCACGGGCAAGGCATGCGAGGTAAGGCGTCCTTCTCCGACGAGCGTAACACCCCCGAGACGATTCACAAGATCCTGGAAAACTACGACCACAAGTTCTTCTTCGTCAGAGACCCGTTCTCGCGCCTTTTCTCTGCCTACATGGACAAGGTGAAGTTTTTAATTTGGGTCTTATCTGCCAAGATTGCGCAAGGCTCCAGTTTATTGTTTTCGGCTCGGAAATCTTAAGGAGTGTTGGATATTAATCTTATGATAATTTGCGACCATTGCTGTAGTTTCCTGTAAAGGGGCAACTAAAGTATTGTTATTGCTATTGTTGTTGCAATTGTCATTTTATTTGCTATTGTTATTGTAACTGCTATTGACTGTATGATGTTCGACATCGCAAGGCGTATTAATATTAATGTAACTTTCATTGTCATTGTCATTGTCATTGTCATTGTTATTGTCATTGTCATTGTCATTGTTATTGTCATTCTAATTGTAAAGGTGTTCCTGCCAGACTGCAGGATGTTCGCCATCGCGAGGCGTGTTATTATTGATATAATAACTATCATTGTCATTGTCATTGTCATTGTAAAGGTGTTCCTGCCAGACCGCAGAATGTTCCTCATCGCGAGGCGTGCTAGTATGAATGTAATAACTGTCTTAGTCATTGGCATTGTCATTGTCATTGTCATTGTAAAGGTGTTCCTGCCAGACTGCAGAATGTTCGCCAAGGCGAGGCGTGTTATTATTATTGTAACTGTCATTGTCATTGTCATTGTGAAGGTGTTCCTGCCAAACTGCAGGATGTTCGCCATTGTGAGGCGTGTTATTATTATTGTAACTGTCATTGTCATTGTCATTGTAAAGGTGTTCCTGCCAGACTGCAGAATGTTCGCCATCGCGAGGCGTGTTATCGTTAATGTAACTGTCATTGTCATTGTCATTGTCATTGTCATTGTGAAGGTGTTCCTGCCAAACTGCAGGATGTTCGCCATCGTGAGGCGT
>NC_090253.1:37414393-37429393 GCF_037325665.1 Littorina saxatilis | reverse complement strand
CTAAGCGCGTAAGCCACGATGCTAGCTCAAAAAGCCTAACGTCATGCTATTATCACTCACTGCTCTTTCAAACGAACACACACAAACCTATGAATAAAGTAGATCTTACGGGATTTAACGTTTTTTTAACTGCCAAAATTTTACTTTTTATTCTTGTTGAAATTCACAACATTTCATAAAGATCGGTGAAAAATTAGAAAATAACGGTTTATAACTGACAAAAGCTTGTTTTTCTTCTGAAAAGTACGTATTGAAACTCAGTTATGGACAACGGACCTACTCACAAAATTTCATAAAGATTGGTGAAAAAACGGGATTTAACGGTTTTTTAACTGCCAAAAATCAACTTTTTATTCTTGTTGAAATTCAGTTAGGGACAACCAACCTAACCACAACATTTCATAAAGATCGGTGAAAAATTAGAAAATAACGGTTTATAACGGGTTTTTAACTGCCCCAGGTGGCCCATACCAATAAAAACAGTTTTATTCTGCTAAAAACCACATCTCCTTTCTTACCCACAACAACATTAATAAGATAAAGCAAGTCTAAAAAATGGTGTTTGTGTAACACTTTTTGGACACACTGACAGATTCCTGGCCATATATAGATAGATATATACGGCTTCTGTGTGTGTGTGTGTGTGTGTGTGTGTGTGTGTGTGTGTGTAGGCAACACCTGTGGACTGTAGAGGTCTGTTTGCGATGGGGTCTGGCGGCTTTGGTCTCTCTGTATGTTCTGGCCTTCCTTTGAGAAGCCATAACAGTTATTATAGGGCTTAGAAATAAGCTCTAAAATTCTCAATCCCGTTTGAGTGGACTTCGCCTTCAAAGGTGATTGTGGTGTTTCGGCACTTGGTTACATTTGGCGTCGTCGACAGGGATGGGACTCGACATGATATGTTCAGGCCACTGAATCATTTTCGTGCTGTTACCATTCCACCAACCTGGGAGGGACCTAAGCTTGGCGGGTCCATGGTTCGGAACTATGGGGACAAAGTTCATTCAAAGGGGGTCGAGTGTGACAGGGAGACTACCGTCGCCCTTCACAGCAGACTCTGCAGAGTTGTTCGCCTTACACGTTGTCAGCTATTTATAGCTAGCTCGCCAGGCAACACCTGTGGATTGTAGAGTTCTGTTTGTGATGGGGTCTGGCGGCTTTTGTCTCTCTGTATGTTCTTGCCTTCCTTTGTGTGGGCACAAACTGGTGGATGAAAATGTTCAACACGTGCTCTAAGACGGCGAACCGCCACGCTGTCTGTCTCTGTCTCGCGATTCACCCGGCTAAGCCGGGTATTCCTCTAGTAGATTATAGTTCAACAAATACATTGAAATCCTGATGACATGTCACTGAACCTGATTAATAAGGGTTCGTCTCTTCTGGAACACGAATAACACAAGTCTGCTGAAGCGAGAGAGAGAGAGAGAGAGAGGGGAGAGAGAGAGAGAGAGACAGAGACAGAGACAGAGAGAGACAGAGAGAGACAGAGAGAGTGACGCTTTGAGAGTTTATTGTCCTCAGCTTGTGACAAGGGGATATAATTTACAGAAGAAATAAACATAACCATCTCTGCAAACACATCCACACACACACTCCTCTCTCTCTCTCTCTCTCTCTCTCTCTCTCTCTCTCTCTCTCTCTCTCGCTCTCTCTCTCTCTCTCTCTCTCTCTCTGCCACACACACAAACGTACGCTCACGCTCACACACGGATTCTTCCTCCCAGTTGCATAATTATCATACAATAATGCATTAAAATTCGTTAAAAAGTCTAAAAGCATCAAACACATCATTAAAACTTAAATCATTAAGAATGTTATGGGAACAGACCACCCATCTGTTGTTTACTTAATACTCTACAATGTACATTCTCTTTCTTCCATTTTTTCTTCCTTATATCCAAAGCCATGGCAATAAAACATGCAAGCTCATCACTCTCAAATCACTCGATGCCAGCAGTCGAAACACCGTGTTCATGTCGGGCTGAGAGGACGCACATTCTAAAATTGCAAACTTTTGTCTCAAACTCGCATAACATTTACACTTGAAGAGGAAGTGGACTTCATCTTCTGGTTCCTCTGTACACAATGGACATAAGCAATTTTGTACTTGTTCATCAATTACAAACCACTGTTTATTGCTATATAAACCACATGTCCTCAGTTTGAATCTTGCAAAATTATCCCTTCTCCATCTATCCGTAATGCACAAATATTTCTCTGCTTGAAATGCACATTTGAAGGAATAAAACCACTTATACTTCACATTTTCTTCTATTTCAGAATGCCAATTCTGTTTATAACAACAAATAAGCCTGTCCTTAAATTGTCTCAAAAAATGCCTCTCCATTCCGACCCCTTGACTTAACCATACGAAGCCAAATCCATTCTCAACCAATACTTTCTTCACCTTTGTTGTTCAATTCTCTCTACCTGCCTCAGACTGTGCCAATAACATTTTGTAAGCCTGCCTGCTAAGGCGTGTCATGGGCAACCTGGGCAACTTAATCCAATACTTTATACACTTCACTGTTGTTCTAATAAACAGCGGGTAGCGACCAGTTTCTCCAAAAACCATTTTGTTCGAAGAATGTAATGACACATTTAAAAAGCGTTTTATTGCAAAGGTGTGAACCTTTTCTATTGACTGAGCTTCATCTAAACCCCACACTTCTGCTGCATATGTCAATATAGGCTCGATCTGAGTGTCGAACATTTTCCAAAATAGACATGGGTCTGCTGTGTTCAACTTCCGCATGGTCTTCTGTATCGCCATGACACCTCTTTTACCTTTTGTGCTAAACTCATTTAAAACACCACTGATACTCAACTTTGTCGTAAACATCATACCCAAATATGTATATGAATTTGTTACTTTGAGTTCTTCTTTCCCGTAAATCCATTTTTCATTTGCAGATAAGTGCCCTCCTTTACGAAAAACCATGATATTTGTTTTATCCAAATTCACAGTGAGTGACAACCTGTCCGCTTCTTTTTTCAGATTAGTCAACTGGTTCTGCAGGCCTGTCACTGTGTTTGACAACAACACAACATCATCCGCAAAAAGCATTAAAAACAGTTCAATGACACCAGGTACCAGCTGTATACCGTGTTTCCCCTTTTTAGACAATTCGACTGCTAATTCATTTATGAAAAATGAAAACATCAAGGGGCTCAGTAAGCACCCTTGTTTCACTCCTTTCGGGCAATCAAAATAACCGGAATACGCACATTTCTCACGCACGCATGCCTGTACTGACTTATACACACCTTGCAAAGCCTTAAACATTTTTCCATTAATGCCATTTTTTTTTCAAAACAGTCCATAATGCATTTCTGTTCACGGAGTCAAACGCTTTTTAAAAATCTACGAAGGCTACGTACAGCTTCATGTTTCGGGCCAAGTGCTTTTGGACTACAGCATACAACGTAAAAATATTATCAACTGTGCTGTGTAGCCCGCTCGAAAACCCGCTTGCTCCTCAGTCATTTTGTTTTCGTCTTCTGACCAGTGTGTAAGACGTTTATTTAGGACTAGATGATTACCCGCTTCGCCGGGTACCGGCTTCGCCGGGAAGAAGTAGAGCCGAATACCAGGCTGCGCCTGGAACCGGCTTTGCCGGGTGTACGCCGGCTTCGCCGGCGCACGAAGGAAAGGAGATAAACGCGCAAAACACTGGAGACCTTCTAAAAATAGTAACGTGCAGTGACCTTCTAAAAATAGTAACGTAGTAACGGGAATATGGATTGACGCCACACGGAGGAAGGGAGATAATCGCGGCTGAAAACACTGGAGAAGATAAGGAAGAGTTACTGGTAGTGGATCCCGACAAAACAAAACAAAAATCGGTTCAGCGCGCACAGCGCTGCGCGCTGAGAGCACGTGTTGAAATATCTCATCGATGAGGTTGTGTCCGGGGTGTAGCTGAATACGGTGTCCAAATTTGAAAAAGATCCACCGAGAACTTTGGCCGTGCATCGCGAACAGACAGACAGACAGACACTAGTCGTCTATATATATATAGATGTGTGTATAAACTTTGCTTAGAACACTTGTTAAGGACACCCCACGGTAATTATCTGGTTGGTTCACGTCACCCTTCTTATGAATCGGTACAATAATGGATTTTGACCACTCTGTAGGGAAAGTTCCAGAATCAAACAGTGTGTTAAACAACTGTACCAAATAACTGAACACCACTTCATTTGCATTTTTACGCATTTCACTGAGAATCATGTCCGGGCCAGCACTTTTTCCAGCTTTAAGGTTCTTTATAGCTGCTTGCACCTCATCTAAACTGATTTCATCGTTAAAAGGGGCCACTGGTTCTCCTTCATCTGTCCCATTTTGTTGTGGGGCGTTATCACTGTCTGTAGCATCGTGTGTTTTAAAAAGAGACGAGAAATGTTCAAACCATTGCTCCTTTGATATTTCATTATATATCACAGACTTTCTGTTTAGGGACCGGATGGTTTGCCAAAAGGTCTTTGGGTCATTTGCTGCTTGTTTCAACTTCAACACTCTCTTTTCATCAAACTCTGCTTTCTTCTTTTCGAGGAGTTCTTTATAAACTTTTCGTTCTTGAACATATAGTTCACAGCAAGCTTCATATTCCTGCTTATTAGCTCTCTTAGTCTATTTAAAAACCTCTTTACAATAACCTTTTTTTGTCTGCATTCTTCATCGAACCATTCATTTACATGCTCCCTTTTCTTCCCAACAGTTCTAAACATACAAACTGCTGCACTGTATAACCCCTTTTGGAAAATATCAATGGACGTATCCACATTTGAATCCAATGCAGTTTGGGCTTTGTGCACACACTGCTGGAAATCATCCGAATGTAACTCGTCTCTGTACCTTCCTGCACTATTTTCAGACCAAATTATTCGGTCTTCACCATTCTCTGTTTGCCCCTTCTTCTGTGCTGAGACTTTGGTATTTTGCCACACAAATTCCACAGGTAAATGCCATGAATCAATGCGATCACCAACCTTCAAATCGCACTCTGTGAAATACAAATCTTCTGACATAAGAACATAGTCTATCACACTGCTCCCGTGTGGCGAGACGAACGTGAATTCGCCGTCAGCATCACTTTTGCAAAACCCATCTATCTATATATATATATACGACTTGTGTCTGTCTGTCTGTCTGTGTGTGTGTGTGTGTGTGTGTGTGTGTGTGTGTGTGTGTGTGTGTGTGTGTGTGTGTGTGTGTGTGTCCGCGATGCACGGCCAAAGTTCTCGGTGGATCTTTTTCAAATTTGGAGACCGTATTCAGCTACACCCCGGACACAACCTCATCGATGAGATATTTCAACACGTGCTCTCAGCGCGCAGCGCTGAACCGATTTTGGTTTTTCTCTGGATCCATTCCCAGTAACTCTTCCTTATCTTCTCCAGTGTTTTCAGCCGCGATTACCTCCCTTCCTCCGTGCGGTGCGCCGGCAAAGCCGGCGTACACCCGGCATAGCCGGGTCCCCGGCGCAGCCGGGTATTCGGCTCGACTTCTTCCCGGCGCAGCCGTACCCGGCGAAGCGGGTATTCATCTAGTTCATAATAACACAATCAAACATAAAACATAAGTTTAGAAGTGAATACCCAAAACTGTTCTTTTTAGTGTCTTTCGATCCTATCTCAATGCATTCGTCATCATCGTCAGAACCTGGGGTGTAAATAAACGTTTCTTCAAACTTCGGCTGCACACGCCCTGTCCTTGCGTTAAGGTCACCGCATATCACAACATACACGTCTTCTTCTCTTAGAGCCTGCAGCATATTTTCTTCTAAAATCACTACACCGTCCTTTAGTTCAAGTGAGTCATAGACAGGGCTATTTTCTGGTGCAACGTAACACGCGATCAGCATGACATCTTTGTCAACATTAAACACAGACTTATCAATCCTAACACACACAGTATTACGGCAATCTATTTTCACCTCTTTCACAAATTTTGACAGAGCTTTGCGAATCAGAAGCAGTACGCCACCAGAATGTCTACCCTGTCGCGACAGTTTGTATGCTGGAGCAATGAATTTGGAATAATCTGGGAACACTCCATTAAAGTCAAACGATTCACCAATAAAAGTTTCTGTCAAACAAGCAATGAGAGAGAGAGAGAGAGAGAGAGAGAGAGAGAGAGAGAGAGAGAGAGAGAGAGAGAGAGAGAGATTGGATTGGATTGGATTGGATAGTTTAATTGTATAACCAGTGATTTGGTTTTTACAATGGTAAAAAAAAGAGAAAATGTACAAAATCAGCATTTCACGTAATCGAATCAAATGTATATATGTCACAGGGGAAACCGGAATCCAGGGGGATCTGGAATCGCCCTAGGGGAAATTGGAATTCTAGTTTCCCCTAGGGGAAACTGGAATTCCAATATCAACTGGAAAATATCTAGTGGAGATTGGAATTCTAGTTTCACCTAGGGGGAACTGGAATCCTTTCTCTAGGGGAAACTGGAATTCTGATTTGCCCTAGGGGAAATTGGAATTTGTATTATGAATGGTTTCACTGCTGATAAATATTATATTCACAAACATTGTTTTGCATTTAACACATGCTTTGTGGAATGTTTTGCAAATTACAAAGCGAATTAAACATGACTACCTACACTATTACTTCGCTCATAGTTCGACAATAAGCCGAGTATGTAATCATCAGTCATACTTCCCTTTAGTTTAAAGCATGAGGAATGATAATCATGCACACATCGGTGGTGTGAGTTGATCATTCTTATATTTAACAATGTGAACACTGTTTACACACAACTCTGGAAAATCTGCTACTTGCTTTCATGTTTGAATCATGCACACATCGGTGGTGTGAGTTAATCATTCTTATATTTAACAATGTGAACACTGTTTACACACAACTCTGGAAAATCTGCTACTTGCTTTCATGTTTGCCTAGGTTGGCGACAGTAGTTTTACTGTAATGTGAAACCAGTTGTACTTACTTGTACATGTTCTACCATGGAGCAAAAAGATAAATTTTACCAACTCTTGGAAGATCATATCATGACTTTAGAAGATAATAAGAAGGAGGCGTTTTGTACATCACAGAGCAAATACAACCATATTCTTCAAGCTCTTCAGCTGGCCAAAGGAGCGAAATGTGCACAAGGAGCCAAGTTCAAACACAGGGCTGGTCAACATTTTTGCCTCCAAACAATTGGAACTCGGACACTTGTTTACTGCGTGAAGGCGAAAACTCCTCTTGTTACAAAAGAAGACACCTTTGAGACCATCAAGAAGTGTCATGAGGAAGTGTGCCATTCTGGGCGCGACAAAACATGGCACGAGGTGAAAACCAATTGCTCTGGAATAAAGTATGACGCAATTGATGTTTTCCTGAAAACGTGTACATCTTGCTCAACAAGAAAAGTCCACCAAAATGCACCATCTGGGAAGCCGATGATCAATCTCACCTTTCTTCTGCGTCTGCAAGTTGATCTCATTGACTACAGAAATAGACCTGATGGTGATTTCAAGTGGGTGCTGCATGCCCGTGATCATTTCACGAAATTCAGCTGGGCGTACGCATTAAAGTCCAAATGCGCACAAGAAGTCGCCGATGCTATGATCAATCAGTTCAGTGTATTCGGTGCGCCAAAGATTATGCAGACCGACAACGGGCGGGAATTCACTGCGAGGGTGATCAATGAGCTGACAACGATGTGGCCTGGAATGGTGATCATCCATGGCAGACCCCGCCATCCCCAATCCCAAGGTAAGATGAACAACTGAAATTTTGACCAAAATCTCAGAAAACGTCACATATTTGAAGTTTTGACATTTTGCTTTTTAAAGTTATTAGCATTAACAATGAATTGTGGATGTCTTCTACACCTTTATTAAAGGGCCCGTCCAGAGCAATTGTTGCCCTGTCTTTTTATTAGCTGACCTGAATCCCAACCTTCCTAAGTTCTAAATTTTACCCAAGTTTTAATCTCGAGGAAGCTAGCATTCCTCCACAATAAACTGCATCAATGAGCGCTCTGAATGCAATGCAGTCGGGGAGACCTTCACTCTTTTTTTTAATAAATTGGCGTTCTCACCCGACTATAGAACTATTTTTGGCTCATAACTTTAGACATACAAATTCGGTCACAGATATTTACCAATGTGAGGATTCCGATAATCTAAAGAAAACTAGGCAAAATAAACTATCGGAAGATTGTTTGCTTGGACGTCAAGGTACTTCTGAGACATACAAATTTTGTCACAAACATTTTCCATTGTGAGGATTTTGATAGGCTAATAAAGTGATTTGCCAAAAAACAGTATGGAGGGCCCCTTTAAATCAATACCATAACTATTGCCCGGAGAAATAAGGAGATTGAAAGAAATGAGAATAAAAGTAACGTTCCTAATCATTTCGTTCCTTCATACACAGGTTGTGTGGAACGTGGGAACGGTGACCTTGAGATCAAGTTGGGCAAATGGATGGATGAACACGGCTCCGAATGGACAAAAGGGTTGAAATTTGTCGTACATGCCATAAATACCTCAATCTCGGACACCACCGGAAAGTCACCTTACCAACTGGTTTTTGGACAACCTCCAAGGACAAATTCGTCTTTGTGGCAGGAACTGTCTCGTCAAGGGATTTTGTATGAAGAGGACCTTCCCGAGGATTTTCTTCAGCAACTTGAAATGGAGGAATCTGTGCCGCATACATCGGACTCGTCACAGCATACACCTCGGCGCCTGGAGGAATCTGTGCCGCATACCTCGGACTCGTCACAGCATACACCTCGGCGCCTGGAGGAATCTGTGCCGCATACATCGGACTCGTCACAGCATACACCTCGGCGCCTGGAGGAATCTGTGCCGCATACATCGGACTCGTCACAGCATACACCTCGGCGCCTGGAGGAATCTGTGCCGCATACATCGGACTCGTCACAGCATACACCTCGGCGCCTGGAGGAATCTGTGCCGCATACATCGGACTCGTCACAGCATACACCTCGGCGCCTGGAGAAATCTGTGCCGCATACATCGGACTCGTCACAGCATACACCTCGGCGCCTGGAGGAATCTGTCAGCAACCATAGCCATGGAAAGCGCGGCAGAGAATACATTTTGTTACATGATCACCGAATGATTGCCACAGGCACAGAGTGTCCAAGTAGAAACATGATCCATGGACAGTCGGTGAACACAAGTAGCCACGCTGTAGTGTCTGTTACTGAAGTACATGATGCCGAATTCATACCTGTGGAAGACAATCCATTCGAGGAATGCATAGAGATCGGCCAGTTTGTGACATGGAGGCGAAGTCAAATGTTTGACGTTGATGAAGGTGACTCACACAGAGAGGAAAGGATGCAAGCAAGAAAAAAATATTTGAAAGCCGCGAAGAAACAAGAATCACGGTACGTGAAGAAAGTGGCTTCGAGAACGAAGGTGTACTCTCTTGGTGATACTGTGGGCTTGAACATCCACAAGGTAGACAGAGCTAATAGTGATGCTCGCTTGTTACCGTGCAAAGTACTCATGTCAAAGCCTGTTGGTGGACAAAGGCACCTGTACAAATTGTACTCCGCCACCGGAATCCTCGGGCCGTGGATCGCAGGCGAAGAACTTTCCGATTTGAGAAGTGTACATTTTGAAAGCCTGAATGAGGTTAACCCAGACTTGCTTGAGGAAATATCTCTCATCAAAGCGTGTCGTCTCTCCGTGAAATGGCGTGATACGGGTTCAAGGGTGCCATCTGGTGCCAGCGTGTGCAAGTGTAAAGGGCCGTGTACTACAAAGCGCTGTTGCTGCAGAAAAGCAGGACTTGAATGTGGCACCAAGTGTCACACAGACAGCAAAGCATGCAAGAATACCGAATAGAACATTACACATGCATGGCTGGTCATTGATTGTGTTTTATTTTCGCTAGAATATCTTTTAATTGTCATTGTTGGAATGAAAATAAATAATTGTTAACCATACACACACAGTATCACTCACGTTAACATTCAAATATAGTTCTTTATCAGCAGTAAAACCATTTATAATACAAATTCCAATTTCCCCTAGGGCAAATCAGAATTCCAGTTTCCCCTGAAGAAAGGATTCCAGTTTCCCCTAGGTGAAACTAGAATTCCAATCTCCACTAGATATTTTCCAGTTGATATTGGAATTCCAGTTTCCCCTAGGGGAAACTAGAATTCCAATTTCCCCTAGGGCGATTCCAGATCCCCCTGGATTCCGGTTTCCCCTGTGACATATACATGGTGTTAAATATTTTTGGCAGTTGCTTGCTAATATAGTCACCTCACCATATAGATATATACATCGTAGCAAACAGTGTATCAACCATGAAAACTTTCTGGTAACGGTAATACCGAGGGGTACATTTTTCATGTCACGAATCAAACATCAAGTCTCTTCTGCCTCGCTTTCCAAGCCAGGAATAGATATTTAGCAAAACTTACGGCTTTTGTTTCGTCGCTACCTTTCAACAGTTCACACAGTTGGAGTTCGCATGGAGAGTCAACCGGTATGCCAATATATCTGGTTCTAATAGCCTGATACACTGGGCACACAAAGACAACATGTATTTCATCCTCAGTTTTATTTGTACAAAAAGGGCATAGCCGGCTTGCTTCCGAATGCGAAAAACGTTGCCTGCGTGCACTGAATGGAGAGACGCCAAGTCTGAACCTGCTGAGAGCTGTCCTGTAGATATTCACTTTTATAAAGTCTAAATAATGTTCTCGTCCGATCAGACTTTTGTGACTGTGGTAAAGTTCAAAGCGAGGACTTTGTGACGTATGATTGAGCCATTTCAGACAAAAGTTTTCACTTAATCGTTCTTTGAAGGTGCGCAGGAATAGTCTCTCATCTGCCACGCTTCCAAATTGCCACACAAGGCCAAAACCAAGCTCACAAAACAAAGACTTAACACGTGTGACCCAGTTGTCATGGCCCCTTTCATGCATATTCAATAGGGACAAGTATGCCATCTTAGAAAATCTAACGTCCGGCTGCTTAAGTAAGCGGAACCAATATTGAATGCACTTTGCAGCGGACTCAATGTGAAGTGGATAACGGCCAAGTTCACTGTAAATCATGTCGTTAGGTGTCATGGTTGGTACATTCATAAAAAGCTTGCACGCGTAAAGGTGCACCCTTTCGATCTGTTTATTTTCGCTGTGACCCCAAAGTTCAGAAGCATAGAGCAGTGAAGGAACAATTTGAGCATCAAACAGTTTGAAAAACACTTCGCATGAGAAAATACCACACTGTTTCAGCGTTCTAAGGATTTCCATTGTTCCCTTTTTGCCTCTCGACACAAATTCCTCCGTGCCTATGTTTAAACTCATCATTGTAGAAAAGGTGAAGCCAGAGAGAGAGAGAGAGAGAGAGAGAGAGAGAGAGAGAGAGAGAGAGAGAGAGAGAGAGAGAGAGAGAGAGAGAGAGAGAGAGAGAGAGAGAGAGAGATCAAATCAAATCAAATCAAATCAAATTTTATTTTACGAGGGTTGTGGCATAAGCAATATAAACGAGCTTCTTTTCAACCAGCCCTCGCCCAGAGAGGGACTATTCTAATCTTGAATACATATATATATATATATATATATATATATACATACGTAAAACAATTACAAAAGATAAGCAAGGCAGAAAAACTATTCACATGACTATATACACGTTGTAGGCTATACATACATTCTTGCGTTATGAAACACTGATACTTTATGGACAGATATGATCAATATGAAAATAATCAGAACGAAGTCTTCCATCACTGTGACTTTTCGTAATTTGACATTAAATGTAATGAGAGGTGTTTTTTGAAAGTATTGAGACTTGTTGGGACTCGAACTGATTGTTGGGACTCGAAGAGAATTCCACAAAACGCTGCCAGAATAAGCTAAACTTGATTTAAAGAGATCTATCCGCGGAATGGGGACGTTGAATTTTCGGCTTGGTTTGGCTTTAAATTTTGTAATGAAAGCACTCGGTGCATGGCCGGAAAGGATTTTGTGAAGGAGCACGCCTTTATTTGATTTAAATCTTTCTTTTAAAGGCAAAATCTTAAGTTTTTTATAATCGTCCAAAACAAGACTGGATTGTTTCAATAGAACTGATTTTAGTGCTCGTCTGTGTAGACTGTACAGTGGTTTTAAAATGTTTGCACTGGCAGAGTCCCAGATGGTCGAACAATAATCCGTGATGGTTTGTATGTATGCATTATAAAATAATAACCTTGAGTGTGGATCAAGAAAGTGCTTTATTCTGTTCAACAAATATATTTTCCTCGACACGGTTTTACACAACGATCTAACATGATGGGTCCAAGATAAATTATTATCGATATTTACTCCCAAAACTTTGTGATCTCCTACTTCCGCTATTGCATCGTTGCCAATTAATAAGGAATGAGGATTATTCTTGATGTTTTGTCTTTTTTGCCTTGTTGTAATTAACATGTATTTGGTCTTTTGGGGGTGAAGACTCATGTGGTTATAATTCGTCCAATTAATGAGATCATCTACACTGTTCTGCAATGATAAATAAACTTTGTCTAATTTTTTATCAGAAGTGTGTATGGTCGTATCATCAGCAAATAGTTCACAATCATCATTAACACTAAAAGGAAGATCGTTAATATACAGAGAGAAAAGAAGTGGCCCAAGGACAGAACCCTGGGGGACTCCATATAACACCGGTCTTTTACTTGACATAGTGGAATTCACGCAGACGGATTGCTCTCGTCCGGCTAAGAAAGATGAGAGGAGGCATAGGGTTTGGGGTGACAATCTATACTCAGCTAATTTTCTTAAAAGTAACTCATGATTAATGACGTCGAATGCTTTTGCAAAATCGACGAATAGGACACCACAGAGTTCATTATTATTAATGTTGCTAAGCAAGTTTTCAAGAAGGTTTATTAATGCTGTGTGGCACGAATGATTTACTCTGAAGCCTGACTGATTTGAATGAATAAGGTCGTATTTCTTCAAATGTGCGGCCAAGTGTGTATATATGTGTTTTTCAAGTGGTTTGGATAAAACAGGAAGAATCGAGATTGGTCTGTAATTGGCGGGGTCAGAAGAATTACCTGATTTGAATAGCGGGATTACTTTTGCCTCCTTTAATTTGGCGGGAAAGTCAGATTTGTCCAGGCACAAGTTGTAAACGTATGTCAGAGATTCTGCAATAAAAGGGGCAGACAACTTCAAAATTTTCCCATCAAGATTATCTAGACCATGAGTACCAGTTTGTTTTAAGCATATCAGATAATGGAAGACTTCGCTCACAGATAACAGGGGGATGTCTAAATTATGTGTAATATTTTTTGAAACACAAAACTGTTTCAACTTGTCCAGATTATTCTGTTTTGATTTATCATTTGTGATTATTTTTTCAACAATAGAAGTGAAATGAATGTTAAGATCATCCGCAGGTACATCAATGACAAGATTTTACGGTTTCTTTACGTGTCAACTGGTTGATCACTTTCCAGATAATAATAATAATGCAAACTTTTATAGCGCTATTCTAGAAAAATGTCTACTCTTAGCGCTTTACAATACATACATCGACAAGCATACTATACACGCACAGGCAAAGAAACCGACCAAACATAACCAACAAACTATACATGCACAGGCAAAGAAAGCGACCAAACATACAATACACGCACAGGCAAGATAACGACCAAACATAAACAAACATACTATGACCAAACATAACCAACATACTATACGCGCGCAGGCAAAGAGAACAATCAGCACATGTAATAATTACTGACAACTAATAATGCAGGCATACAATGACAGTCCAATACACAGCCTAAGCACAAGAACCACAGTAGGCTTCTATATAAAAACGTGTCAACGGTACTATTTACACACACACAAACAGTGCTGACACAAAGCGCAGAAAATATATATACACGTTATTTTAGGCGCTAGGTAGGGGGTGAGGTGGGGCGGGATGGGGTGGGTGGGGAGATGCTGGAGGGGAAATCACTTGCGCTGAAAGAGGTGTGTTTTGAGATTTGTCTTGAATGTAGTGAGAGAATCTGTGTGTCTGAGAGGCAGTGGTAATCTATTCCAGGTCACAGGGGCTTGATAGGCGAAGGACCTCTCGCCACATGTCTTTGTTTGCACTGTGGGGAGTCGGAAGAGTCGAGTGTCGGCGGCGGAGCGAAGCTGACGAGAGGGGGTGTAGAGATTGAGGAGTTCTGACAAGTATTCTGGGGCAGAACCAGAAACGACGGCAAAAGAAAGAGAGGAGAGTTTGTATTCGATCCTTTTAGTGATTGGCAGCCAGTGTAGAGAGTGAAGAAGGGGTGTGGCGTGTTCATACTTGGAAGATTTGAAGACCAGGCGGGCAGCGTTATTTTGGATCCTTTGAAGTCTATCTAAAAGGTACTTAGGGAGACCGGCCAGAAGAGAATTGCAATAATCTATCTTTGAGAGGACTAAAGAACACACTAACGTTTTGGTTGCATCAGCGGTGAGGTAGTGACGGACTGAACTAATCTTGCGCAGCTCTAGATAGGTGGACTTGCAGATGTTAGAGATTTGTTTTTGGAAAGAGAGAGTTGGATCGAGAGTGACGCCAAGGCTGCGGACAGACGGAGAGAAAGAGATAGGTAGTTCGTTGACAGTGAGAGAGGCAGGAAGAGAAGGGTGATTGAGAAATTTCTTGGGACAGGCCAGCATAACTTCGGTTTTGTCACTATTTAACTGGAGTTTGTTTAAAGACATCCAATCACTGAGGTCCGCAATGCAATCCTGTGTCCGAGATACCAGATCGTCAACTTCAGCAAGGGGGGCAGACTGATGAAGCTGTGTATCATCAGCGAAACTCTCGTGCGACAACGCATGGCGACTGATAACATCGGACACAGGGGAGGCATATAGAACGAAAAGTATGGGGCCAAGCACGGACCCTTGCGGGACACCGTATTGGAGAGCTGAAGGTTGAGATTTGATGCCGTTGACACAAACGGTCTGCGTCCGGTTAGTAAGGTACGAACGAA
>NC_090253.1:37406893-37409393 GCF_037325665.1 Littorina saxatilis | reverse complement strand
GACAAAAAATGCTAACAGTTGCCTCACCAGACGACACGTACCTACGACGTGAATCGTGTCTGCCAATTAAAATGCATATATTTTGAAATAAGGGGAATCATAACATATTTCACTGTAAAGTGTCTCACTCTAATATCTTCTGGGTTCATGGTGTATTTGGTTAAGTGAATTGCAGATAAGGTTTTTTGAAAATGACAGCTATACATATATTTTATTAAAACTGAAACTGGTGGAGTGAAAAACAGACCTGTTTTGAAGAAGTCGTACTAAAATCGTTTATGGCCTTGAACTTCACAGTTTGCGTGTTATCTTTTAAAGAAAACCCGTTTTCATCACTAACAATGACCTAATTTACACATACATATCGGTCGGTCATAGTCGCGTTTTTTTTAGAGAGGTAGTGTACAAAATGTCGTATTGTACGTTTAAATTATATGTCCATTATTTTAGTCATATATCAATCAATAAGTAAATGCGCATACTTTTATTAAACGTTACTTTCACTTTAAGATCGCTTCTAACATTTAGTATAATTTCTGACAAATGCACGCTATGTAATAAAGTGATAATATTATGGACGCCATGTGGTAAAACCGGAAGTTGAATTATTTTGCGATAGCAAAATCCTTTTACAATGATCACTTTCCTTTTATATTGAGCTGATCTTTAACGTTATGGGTAAAAATCTAACATATTGAACCAAATTATCCTTTTTCAAGCCTGTGTATGTGTAAACTCTTTTTTGCTTCGACCCGGTTCGGTTTTCGGAGTTGATTCAGAATCATCCATTATTTATCTTATATGACTGTTGTTTTCCTCGGTAAATTAACAATTGTTGATGTAAAATAATTCTAGCTGTGAGAATAAACAATTTTCAAGATGTTTTTGATTGCGGTTTCAACCAGGCGTTCAGTTAGCTATACATATCGATTGAGAAAATGGCATTTCCTGTTTTGTCGTCCGCATGTTATACAGATGTTGTTAAAAATAAAACTGTGTATACGAATTAGGCATTTTACTTGCTGTCTGATGGCAACAATCTTTAGCTTTCGTTTAAGGTATAATTTGCTTATATCCGTATGCAGTCAAGCGGTACATGACGTTGTTTTGTAACCTACCCCCTGCGTCATGGCTGCATTTTTGCAGAATATGGGTCATGTTACAAAAACGCTTCTCATTCTTAGGTGGTTGGGTTTAGCCATTTGTCGTTTACCGAACTGTGGCTGCAAATAAAACGAACTTTCCAAAAAACATAATATCTAATGTGACCACCAAAAGTAACCCTCCCACTATAGCCAGCCAGGTGACTAAATGAATAAGTTTGGTCATTGCAAATCGGAAACTTGTAATTAAAATTATTTTTTCATTAAACGATCCAAAAATAATTTCATCTTATTCTTCGTCATTTTCTGATTCCAAAAGCATATACATATGTTATATTTGGATTACAAACAAGCTCTGAAAATTAAAAATATGAAAATTATTATTAAAATTAGTTTTCCGAAATCGATTTAAAAACAATTTCATCTTATTCCTTGTCGGTCCCTGATTCAAAAAACATATAGATATGATATGTTTGGATTAAAAACAAACTCAGTAAGCTAAAAAGAATAGACATACAGAAAAGCGTGTTATCCTGCTCAGCGCGACCACTACCGCACTATTCTACATGGCTTGTCGATTTCACTGCCTTTGCCACGAGCGGTAGACTGACAAAACGACGAGTATGTGGTCTTGGCGAAAAAAGCAGTGTGTTTAGTTTCATTCTGTGAGTTCGACAGCTTGACTAAATGTTGTTATTTCGCCTTACGCGACTTGTTTAACCTTTGGTTTTAAAAAGTGGCTCTAAAATTGTATCCCTTTTTATAAAGAATGTTTTTCGAAAATGAACGTTTTCTTTTACAATCCCATACCCCCAACGCTTTTGGATCGAGACACTGGGTCCTAACCCAAACCATAGACCATTTATCCTGGACCGCCAACTAGCTCTCTCTCCGCTCTTTCTCTCTACAGTATACTGTATTACGAGGTAGCGGCCTCTCGCATTTAGGAACCGACGCTTATAAGCCTTTCAGAAATCAGGGGGACGTGATATCCGGTGTCGATTGTAATCATGGACGAAGTTGCCGAGGTAAGTTCTAAAAATGCTAAAATAAACTCAGCAAAAGTGCATATGGAACATGTTTTTCGATGAGTTTTGTTAAGTTTAGTTTGGAGTTTTGGAAAATCCTGTTCATTGTCACCTCCCATTGTCACAAATAACTGGAGCGTGCTTTCTTTTTACTGTCTTCGAATCGCTGGCCTTTCAAACCGGACACTAATTAAGCGCCCCTGAAAGTCGAGAGTCGTAACCTCGAAGGGTCACGTGACGAGTTGGCGGTCCAGGCTATTTGGTCTATGCCCAAACCAACAAAAATTATATTGCGTAGTAAAAGAACTGACACTTTTTAACAAACTTGTATCATCATCACTCTTACCCACCCTGTCATCCTCCCCTCGT
>NC_090253.1:37401893-37404393 GCF_037325665.1 Littorina saxatilis | reverse complement strand
GGGTTTGGTATTGCATTTCAGCTTGGTGGCTTAAAAACTAATGAGTGAGTTTGGTCATTAAAAATCGGAAACTTGTAATTAAAATTATTTTTTCATTAAACGATCCAAAAACAATTTCATCTTATTCTTCGTCATTTTCTGATTCCAAAAACATATACATATGTTATATTTGGATTGAAAACAATCTCTGAAAATTAAAAATATAAAAACTATGATCAAAATTAAATTTCCGAAATCGATTTAAAAACTATTTCATCTTATTCCTTGTCGGTTCCTGATTCCAAAAACATATAGATATGATATGTTTGGATTAAAAACACGCTCAGAAAGTTAAAACGAAGAGAGGTACAGTAAAGCGTGCTATGAAGCACAGCGCAACCGCTGCCGCGCCAAACAGGCTCGTTACTTTCACTGCCTTTTGCACTAGCGGCGGACTACGTTCAGTTTCATTCTGTGAGTTCCACAGCTTGACTAAATGTAGTAATTTCGCCTTACACGACTTGTTTTAGTTTCAGTCCAGTGTCAGTGGAGTCTGTCCGCAAGCTGGTTTCAGCCACCCAACCCAAAACATGTGAACTTAATCCCATGCCAACCAAACTGATGTATGACAACCTAGAAGTCTTTCTCCACATCATTACCAATCTGATAAATGAGTCACTTTCCTCGGGTTCAGTTCCACTAGCTTGTTAAACAGCTGTTGTAAAACCTCTTTTGAAGAAGCCGTCCCTCAAAAAATATAGACCCGTTTCAAACTTGCCATTCTGGTCCAAAATCATGGAAAAAGGTTGTCTTAAATCAGCTCAATGCACACCTTGAAGCAAACAGCCTTTTGAACGTACACCTGTCCGCCTATCGTGCCAACCACTCAACTGAAACTGCTTTGTTGCGCATTGTTAATGACCCACTCATGATCACTGCTCTTGATCACAACAAAGTCTCCGCTCTTCTTCTGTTAGATCTATCCGCTGCATTTGTATCGAATTCCCTAAACATTCCATTTATTTTCAACTTTCTATCTTTTCAAACATAAAAGTCAAAACAGGTCCTCATATAACCGCATTTTGACGGAAGTACAAAAATAATACACAATGTCTACAAATTGGTGACAATCCCCCTATGTGTGTGTGTGTGTAAGAATAAGAATAAGAATACTTTATTATCTCATAGAGAAATTCAGGCGTGGTACATAACAATTGTACAAACAAGACATTGATTTTACATAAAACATATAGCACTATATAACAGGGCAGGTTATAGAAACACCTTCCACATACCTCTGTATGTGTGTGTGTATGTGTGTGTGTGTGTGTGTGTGTGTGTGTGTGTGTGTGTGTGCGCGCGGGTGTGTGTTTGTGGAGGGGAGGGTGTGTGTGCGAGTGTGTGTTGGATTGTGTGCGAGCGTGATTGCAGGCATGCGGCGCGCGTGTGTGTGCGAGTCGACTTTTCTTTTCCTTTGTATTTTATTGACATACATGTACATTTCAATGTTCTGTTATGCATTATGTATTCGTATAGGTAATGTTGTAGTTTGTGATACTGTATGATTGTGACTGATGATTGTCCTTTTATTGTCTTTATTTTTATGTCTTAGTTTAGCAGGGACAGATTTTAAGACTAGGCGTGAGCCTAAAATCTCCATCCTTGAGTAATAAAGTTCGTTCGTTCGTTCGTTCGTTCTCTACCTCTCTGTCTCTGTCTCTGTCTCTGTCTCTGTCTCTCTCTCTCACTGTCTCTCTCTCTCTCTCACTGTCTCTCTCTCTCTCTCTATCTCTCTCTCTAATAATGTATAGATTGAACACTGTTTTTCCCTTATTTGAAACAAGGGAGGGGGGGGGGGGGCGCGGGAGATGGAAGCTTGCTGTATGTTATGTAATGTATATATTGTGTGTGATACGTGGAAATGTGATACTATTTATTTGCATGTATGATACAGGTACAAATGTGATAATTGTAGGCTTATACTAGTGATTACTGTGTGTGATACATGAAATGTGATATGAATGCTGTTTTTATATGTTATACTCTTACTTTCTCCCAAGCGCAAGACAAATTCTTCAATGAAAATTGAAGCCAATAAAATTTGAGTTGAGTTGAGTTGAGTTGACATATGACGTCAGAGGCCTTGTTTAAACGCACACAAAAATCCTTGGAAAATGCCTAGGACGACATTTTCGCTTAATGAGTCAACTTCTTAACAACTACTTTCGCGTTGAAATCCTCTTACCACCCATGTCTGATAAGATATGTACTAGAAATTGATTATGTGGCATGTTTTGAAGATTTCAACAAATTAAATGTTTTCGATGAATCAAGCAAAAACCTACCGTCAATTTAAGAACTTTTTCTGACATGACAAATAACAGCAGACCTAATGTCTCAAAGGACTTGAAATTCCGTATTTACTTTACGACACGTGTTAGCACCAATCTCCAAAAGTTTGAAGGTAATGCGTTGTCGAGTTACTCAAATGTATCATTTTTTGTCTTATCACCCGGCTTCA